>NC_089219.1:72929769-73229769 GCF_963924675.1 Phocoena phocoena | reverse complement strand
GCTTCTTCACCTCTCTCAACCTTCATAGAATTGAAAAGATTTAGAGCCTTGCTATGGATTAGACTTTAGCTTAAGTGAATGTTGGGGCTGGTTTGATCTTCTATCAAGACAACTAAAACTGTCTCCATATCAGCAATAAGACAGTGTGCTCACTGGAGTAGCACTTTTAATTTCTTTCAAGGACTTTGTATTCGCAACTTGGCTAATTCTTTGGTGCAAGAGACTTAGATATAGGGCTATCTTGGCTTTTGACATGCCTTCCTCACTAAGCTTAATCATTTCTAGTGTTTGATTTAAAGTGAGAGATGTGTGACTCTTTCATTTGAACACATAGAGGACATTGTAGGGCTATTAGTGGGCCTAATTTCAAAGTTGTTGTGTCTCAAGGAGTACAGAGGCCCACAGAGAGAGACAGAGAGAGAGATGGGGGAACACTCAGTTTGGAGGGCAGTCAGAACACACACTTACCATCTTATCTAGGTGTGGGTTGTGGGTTGTGGTATCCCAAAACAATTACAGTAGTAAGTCAAAGATCACGGATCACAGATCACCATAAAAATACCATAATAATGAAAAAGTTTGAAATATTGTGAGAATTACCACAATGTGACACAGAGGCATGAAGTGAGAAAATGCTATTGGAAAAATGGCAGCAATAGACGTGGGGTTGCCACAAACTTTCAACTTGTAAAAAATGCAATATATCTGAGGTGCAGTAAAGTGAAGTGCAATTAAATGAGTTATGTCTGTAATATTAAGCACATAAGCAAATGCAACTTCACAATTGATGAAATAATAATCTGGCACAGGATGAGCAATTTGGTCTAATGAAATCACATGAATTTACTGCTGAAACTTATTTTTTTCCACTTACTAATTGTCAAATCTTAGGCAATTGATTTAACTTCTCTGAGCCTCACTTTAAAAAGTATTGAGGAAAGAATACCTAACTTTAGACATTTTGTCAGGACCATTGAAATAATCAATAAAATTGCCTAGTGTAGTGATAACAGTTAATACTAAGTAAATTTTATTTTCACTCCAGATAGGGTTTACCACTAGATACGGATCATTCTAGAAATCTAAGGATAATTCAATGTTTTGAGTTTGCAGAAATAGAGACACAAATGTAGAGAACAAACGTATGGACACCAAGGGAGGAAAAGTCATGAGGGGTGGTCGTGGTGTGATGAACTGGGAGATTGGGATTGACATATATACACTAATATGTATAAAATAGATAACTAATAAGAACCTGCTGTATAAAAAGATAAATAAAATGAAATTCAAAATTTCAAAAAAAAATTAAATAAGAAATACAAGTTTCATTACAACAATGATTATGTCAATACCAATACCTTATCTTAATAACAAAAAAATTGCATGAATGGTACAGAGAACAATATTGAGTTTCTCTTTTGTAGTGTGTCTCTAAAAGGCTAGTTTGTTATTAAACTTTAATTAGATAAAATATTAATCAGGTTAAGTATTGATTGAATGCATCAATTTAATATAATTATGTAATTGTATTAAAATTAATTAAAATCAAATTTTAATTGATTAAATACATATTTTTTCTTTCACCCCTCTCACAATGATCAGTGTAAAGTAAAAAATCCTTTTCTCTGTAGTTTGATCTTGAGTTAAATCAGAACCTCAGGATCTTAACTCTACCAAAGGAGACTTTTTTTTTTAAACTACCTATTCATAGAAGGATAAGCCAAAACTATGGTCAGAATTTAGAGTCCTATTTTTCTGTTCTATTGCTTCTCTCATGGCTATATGTTATGGCTGCTAAAAATAGGAAATCTAGGTTTGCAATGCAAGATCCAGTTTTTTTTTAAATGTCCCAAGTTAACCAAGGTGTGACAAAAATTACCCAACTCAAGCAGTGCAATTGTCTGATGCAAGGTCCAGGTTGCAGTAGGACATGTGATTGTCAAGGACCAACAGGATTGCTTTCAAACAGTAGTTCAACATCTCAAGTTTAGGGTGTTTTGCATTACACCCAACTACAAAGCTAATGTAAAATAAAGCTGGACTATCTTATAATTTTACCATGACATACATTACAAATTTCACACATATACATTTACACACACACACACACACACACACACACACACACACACATATACATTCATACACATTTTACCAAATGCACACCCATGTTGTTGTAATGACTGGTTCAGGATGGGTGCCAACTTCATATAGTAACTTGGACACTAGTGTTGATGCCTGATATCCTGTCAAAGCTCTGCTCTGTCCTGTGGTAAATTTTCCTGGATAAGGGGTATGTGGGTATTTTTAACTTTGCTTACCAGCTGGCCTCAATAAAGCCTATGTCATTACATTAGACACATTTCAATAATGTTTATTTCTGAGGGTAGGGGTCTGGATTTCAGAAGCTTTTGTTCTAGAAGGACCTGGATTCATTAAGCAAATTTTCTCACACTACCCCAGATAACTTTTTGTGCTGCATGTCATACATACCTAACATATTTATGTGTGAGTAAAGAGGCATCAGCAGACATACAGATGTAAAATGTTATTACTGGCTGAGTCAAAATGACTTGTTGATCATTAAATTTCCATTTTCATGAGAGCCAAAACAAATAAAGTATGCACTAACATGACCAGATGTCCCTAATGGATAACATTTAAATAAAATTTCCCCTCACTGATACATAAGTAAATACATTCACTTGCACACAGACATACACACACGCACACACAGAGATTTGTTTAAATTATATCTTCTCATTGTACTGGAAGCTCCATGAGGACCATAGTATGTACATTGCTACATTCTGACAACTAACACAGTTCTTGGTTTAATATGTACATGATAAATAATATCAAAAATAGTCAACATAACAATTCATAGATACATTCTAGAGCAGCAGTCACAAAATTTTGTTGGTACGCAGACGTATCCATTTGTTGATATATTATCCATGATAGTTTTCTCACTACAATAGCATATCTGATCTGTTGCAACAAAGACAGTACAGCTTGGAAAGCCTAATAAGCCTAATATTGGGCCTTTTACTGTAAAAGTTTGCTCACCCATTTCCTAGAGGCATAATCTTTAAATTTGTATAAGTAAACATGTATTAAATGGTTATTGTTATTGCATACTATTTTGTAATTTCTGGCCAGTACAGTAATAACAAAAACAAATAAAAATAAATGATGGAAAAATGCAGAGCAAGATAATATTGTGAGAATATATTATGATTATTTGAAAGATAAAAATTAATTATAAAAATATTAGAATTAGAAAGAGGTTTCATGATAATGACCAAATTAATTGTTTTAAAATATACTTTTTGAGTGCATACTGTTCACCAGACATTGTACTGATACAACATATTTTTTAAAAAAAGGTTAAGAAAGAGATAACAATTTATCTTTTTATTCTCTTTCCATCATTTTCTTTAGCCTAGACTACAGCAACCACTCTTCAACTTCCTCTGATTTTGTCCTTTTCCAGAACATACACTTTACTACTAATCAGGTGATTTCTCTGTCTTTTGGTGGTTACCCATTTTACTTGGCATAAAGCCCACCATACTTATTGTGCTTTACCAAGCCCTTCATGATATGGCTCAATTCAAGACCCTCTTGAGGTATGTAAGAGCCAGTGGTAAGAGCCATGAGCTCTGGAGTCAATTGGTTGGGGTTCAAAACATGACTCCACCTCTGACTAACTGTATGAACTTGGAAAAGTTACTTATCCCTTCTCTGCCCTTGTTTCTTCATCTATAAAATGGGAATAACAATTGCAACTAAGTAGTAGGTTGTTAAAAATTAAATAATTTATATAAAGTACAGAGAAATGTGTTTCGATCATAGTGAGCACAATAAATTAGGCTATGAATACCTGATCAATTTTGAGTCTTTTCAATTCATGTACCCTACCCCAGGTTTGCTTTTATAATACTAAACAAACCAGGCCTAAGAACATGATGGCTCTTTCCTTGCAATGCTGTCTTTGAAATCCCTACTTTTGTCCTGATTTGGCTTGGCTGTGTCCTACTTTGACTTCAGGTCCCTGTGAAGGATTATGAAGGATCTGAGATTTTACTCTATTTGTAGTCAAGCAAGTTACTCTGCCACAGTTTTGTAGATATTGACAGAAATCATAAGGTTCTTGGGTTAGGGATAAAGAATGTTATTACTCACGGTAATAGCAGTTGCAGAGTTTCAGTTTTAGATTTTGTTGAGTTCTCTGAGCCCACTTCCTACAGGGTGATGCAAAGAGTGTCAAGCAACACCTGTACATGCAGTGAGTTACCTTACAGGAGAGCAAACCTGAACTTAGAGAAACTGAATTTTATAATGATCAGTAAGAATGTCTGCCTTTTTTTTTTATCAAGGAAGACACTATATATTCCAACACTACAGGAAAATCTGTCCTTTGGTCTGGAGTGAAACACTATCTATATCTTCCAAGAATAGTCACAGTACAAACATCGGTGAAAAGATAGTTAATGACAAAGGTGGTCAGTGTCTCTGCTAGCAGGAGGTTTAGAAATGCAAGAGTGCCATGGGACAAAGGCATCCTAACAGTCTCAACTAGAATTCTTCCATTCTGTTCTTCCTTAAGACAGGGTTATGGGTACATGTAGACTATTATTTCCTCAAATATAGATCTCTGTATTTCCCATCACTTATTCCAATGCCAAGGATAGTACTTTGCACATAGTAGACACTCAAAAATATTTTTGAAGAAATTAGAGTCTGCTATAAATGATGATATTTTTATTCCTACCATAACCAGTTGGAGAATAAAATTTAAAAACACATCTCATTCGTATGAGCAACAACTTATAAATACTTTAGCGTTATGCATACTACAAGAAAAATCTGCACAAATTATATCTAGAAATCTACAAAATTATTTTAGTGAAATAAGGAAAGATTTTGGTATACAAAGATAGATTGATAAAGATAGGAGCAGCCCAAGATTTGAATGGCAATAAGAAAACATGGATTTTATTGAATCTGCAATTTAAGTTATATGCTCTCAGATAATAAGTGGAAGTTTTCATAACATAGTTTTTTGGATTTTTTGAATTTTATTTTGTTTATTTTTTTATACAGCAAGTTCTTATTAGTTATCCATTTTATACATATTGTGTATATATGTCACACTCAATCTCCCAATTCATCACATCATCATTCCCCACCCCCCCACTTTCCCCCTTGGTGTCCATAGGTTTGTTCTCTACATCTGTGTCTCTATTTCTGCCCTGCAAACCTGTTCATCTGTACCATTTTTCTAGGTTCCACATATATGCGTTAATATACGATATTTGTTTTTCTCTTTCTGACTTACTTCACTCTGTATGACAGTCTCTAGATTTTTCCACGTCTCTACAGTGACCTAATTTCATTCCATTTTAGGACTGAGTAATATTCCATTGTATATATGTACCACATCTTCTTTATGCATTCACCTGTCGATGGGCATTTAGGTTTCTTCCATGACCTGGCTATTGTAAATAGTGCTGCAATGAACATTGGGGTGAATGTGTCTTTTGAATTATGGTTTTCTCTGGGTATATGCCCAGTAGTGGGATTGCAGAGTCATATGGTAATTCTATTTTTAGTTTTCTAAGGAACCTCCATACTGTTCTCCATCGTGGCTGTATCAGTTTACATTCCCACCAACAGTGCAAGAGGGTTCCTTTTTCTCCACACCCTCTCCAGCATTTGTTTGTAAATTTTCTGATGATGCCCATTCTAACTGGTGTGAGTGATACCTCACTGTAGTTTTGATTTGCGTTTCTCTAATATTTAGTGATGTTGAGCAGCTTTTCATGTCCTTCCTGGCCATCTGTATGTCTTCTTTGGAGAAATGACTATTTAGGTCTTCTGTACATTTTTAGATTGGGTTTTCTAATATTCAGCTGCATGAGCTGTTTATATATTTTGGAGATTAATCCTTTGTCTGTTGAATGTGTTTGCAAATATTTTCTCCCATTCTGAGGGTTGTCTTTTTGTCTTGTTTGTAGTTTCCTTTGCTGTGCAAACATTTTTAAGTTTCATTAGGTCCCATTTGTTTATTTTTATTTCCATTACTCTAGGAGGTGGATCAAAAAAGATCCTGCTGTGATTTATGTCAAAGAGTGTTCTTCCTATGTTTCCTCTAAGAGTTTTATAGTGTCCAGTCTTACATTTAGGTCTCTAATCCATTTTGAGTTTATTTTTGTATATGGTGTTCGGGAGTGTTCTAATTTCATTCTTTTACATGTAGTTGTCCAGTTTTCCCAGCACCACATGATCAAGAGACTGTCTTTTTGCCATTGTATATCTTTGCCTCCTTTGTCATAGATTAGTTGACCATAAGTGCATGGGCTTATCTCTGGGCTTTCTATCCTGTTCCATTGATCTATATTTCTGTTTTGGGCCAGTACCATATTGTCTTGATTACTGTAGCTTTGTAGTATACTCTCAAGTCAGGGAACCTGATTCCTCCAGCTCCATTTTTTCCCTATAGACTGCTTTGGCTATTCAGGGTCTCTTTTGTCTCCATACAAATTTTAAGATTCTAGTTCTATAAAAAATGCCATTGGTGATTTGATAGGGATTGCATTGAATCTGTAGATTGCTTTGGGTAGTATAGTCATTATGACAATATTGATTCTTCCAATCCAAGAACATGGTATATCTCTCCAACTGTTTGTATCATCTTTAATTTCTTTCATAATTGTCTTATAGTCTTCTGCATAAAGGTCTTTTGTCTCCTTAGGTAGGTTTATTCCTAAGTATTTAATTCTTTTTGTTACAATGGTGAATGGGAATGTTTCCTTAATTTCTCTTTCAGATTTTTCATCATTAGTGTATAGGAATGCAAGAGATTTTTTTGCATTAATTTTATATCCTGTAACTTTACCAAGTTCATTGATTAGCCCTAGTAGTTTTCTGGTGGCATCTTTAGGATTCTCTATGTATAGTATGATGTCATCTGCAAACAGTGACAGTTTTACTTCTTCTTTTCCAATTTGTACTCCTTTTATTTCTTTTTCTTCTCTGATTTCCATGGCTGGGACTCCCAAAACTATGTTGAATAATACTGGTGAGAGTGGACATCCTTGTCTTGTTGCTGATCTTAGAGGAAATGCTTTCAGTTTCTCAACATTGAGAATGATGTTTGCTGTGGGTTTGTCGTATATGGCCTTTATTACATTGAGGTAGGTTCCCTCTATGCCCAACTTCTGGAGAATTTTTATCATAAATGGGTGATGAATTTTGTCAAAAGTTTTTTCTGCATCTATTGAGAGGATCATATGGTTTTTCTCCTTCGATTTGTTGATATGGTTTATCATATTGATTGATTTGCGTATATTGAAGAATCCTTGCAGTCCTGGGATAAACCCCACTTGATCATGGAATATGATCCTTTTAATGAGCTGTTGGATTCTATTTGCTAGTATTTTGTCCAGGATTTTTGCATCTATGTTCATCAGTGATATTGGCTTGTAGTTTTCTTTTTGTGTGGCATTTTATTCTGGTTTTGGTATCAGGGTGATGGTGGCCTCGTAGAATGAGTTTGGTAGTGTTCCTTCCTCTGTAAATTGTTGGAAGAGTTTAAGAACGATGGGTGTTAGCTCTTCTCTAAATGTTTGATAGAATTCACCTGTGAAGCCATCTGGTCCTGGACTTCTGTTTGTTGGAAGATTTTTAATCACACTTTCAAGTTCATCACTTGTGATTGGTCCATTCATATTTTTGATTTCTTCCTGGTTCAGCCTTGGAAGGTTTTACCTTTCTAAGAATTTGTCCATTTCTTCCAGGTTGTCCATTTTATTTGCACAGTGTAACTTATAGTAGTCCGTTAGGATGCTTTGTATTTCTGTGCTATCTGTTGTAACTTCTCTTTTTTCATTTCTAATTTTAATGATTTGATTCCTCTCTCTTTTTCTTAATGAGTCTGGCTAATGTTTTATCAGTTTTGTTTATCTTCTCAAAGAACAAGCTTTTAGTTTTATTCATCTTTGCTATTGTTTTCTTGTTTCTATTTCATTTATTTCTGTTCTGATCTTTATGATTTATTTCCTGCTACTAACTTTAGGTTTTATTTGTTTGTTTTTCTCTAGTTCCTTTATGTGTAAGGTTAGACTGTTTATTTGAGATTTTTCTTGTTTCTTGAGGTAGGTTTGTATGGCTATAAACTTAATTCTTAGAACTGCTTTTGCTGCATCCCATAGATTTGGATCATCATGTTTTCATTGTAATTTGTCTCTAGGTATTTTTTGATTTCTTCTGTGATCTCTTTGTTATTTAATAGCATATTGTTTAACCTCCATGTGTTTGTGTTTTTTACGTTTTTTTCCTTGTAATTGATTTCTAATCTCATAGTGTTGTGGCCAGAAAAGATGCTTCCTATGATTTCAATTTTGTGAAATTTACTGAGGCTTGATTTGTGACCCAAGATGTGATCTATCCTGGAGAATTTTCCATGTACACTTGAGAAGAAAGTGTAATCTGCTGTTTTTGAATGGAATGCCCTACAAATATTAATTAAATCTATCTGCTCTATTGTGTCATTTAAAGTTTGGGTTTCCATATTAATTTTCTGTTTGAATGATCTGTCCATTGGTGTGAGTTGGTAAAGTTCCCCACTATTATTGTATTATTGTTGATTGCCTCTTTTATAGTTGTTAGCAGTTGCCTTATGTATTGAGGTGCTCCTATGTTGAGTGCATAAATATTTATAATTGTTATATCTTCTTGGATTTATCCCTTGATCATTATGTAGAGTTCTTCCTTGTCTCTTGTAACATTCTCTATTTTAAAGTCTATTTTATCTGATATAAGTATTGCTACTCCAGCTTTCTTTTGATTTCCATTTGCATGGAATATCTTTTTTCCATCCCCTCATTTTCAGTTGGTAAGTGTCCCTAAGTCTGAAGTGGGTCTCTTGTAGACAGCATATATATGGGTCTTGTTTTTGTATCCATTCAGTGAGCCTGTGTCTTTTGTGGTTGAAGCATTTAATCCATTCATGTTTAAAGTAATTATTGATATGTATGTTCCTTTTACCATTTTCTTAATTGTTTTGCGCTTATTCACGATATAAAATTTGGTATTTTTTCTCAAAGCTAACCAAGGCAGATAGTTAGAAAGCTCAGAAATTGAATAACTTTGAAATATTTCAGTAGAGGCTGTAGCTGTACACACCATTATTTCCCACTGTGGTTACAGCCTCCATAAAAAAAAGTGACTAATTATTTTACATCACACAACTAAATGATAATGTTCAGTATTGGTCTAATAATCAGACCCCTGGACAAGACAGTCTCATTATCACTCTGAATAAAATAGCACTTCAGTATTCTGCAAGACTGCCATTACCGTCAAGGATCATTGGGTGGTGTTTGCAAATAGTTAACCAGGCTTCCTCACAGCTGTTCAAAATTGAGAGCTCATGAACACTTTGCAAGCAGAGTAAAATCTTATAAGCACAGATGAGCAAGAAGAATGGTAGTATACCAAATGCATACCAAATAAGAGTTTTAATTCATCTCATCATGAAAACAATGAGATGAAGAAAGAGAGGACAGAGGCCTTGGATGCCCAGAATTAGAGACTTAACTTGGATCAGCTGTGCCTGTCAGACTTAATGAAAATTGTTTATAAACACAAATTTGGCATATTTTAGAGCTGAATGTAAGACAGACCCTTCAAGTTTTATTCTAGCTGTGTGGATAATATTCAAGGATATTCTTAATTTAATCATTGCTTTAAAATGGGGCATCTATGCCACAAGGCACTTAGATACTTGTATAGTTAAAGTTTCTCTGGGATGCTTCACATGCCATATTTTAGAAGCTCTTTAATAATCTCCTAAGGTATGGTTACTCAATTTATCTTTCTGTGTGACATATACAGACCAAAATCCTTAGGTAATAGTACTTTTCTATTCAACCTACTGTAAAAAAAAAAAAAAAAAAAACTAAGTGGCAAAATACAATCATTATTTTGTGATTTTAGAGCTAAATTCAACCTTCTCACTTTAGAGGAAAGTGAGACAGAGATAAGTTAAAATCTTACCCAAAGATCCAAACATGGTAAGCACTAGCTGAAGTTTCCTGAACCCTAGTCTGGAGTTATATCTATCTGTCATTACTCCTTCAGAGTGAGGTCATTCTGTAAGTGAGAATCTAAAATATAAGATTAGAGGAAAAATATATAAATAAATATATAAATAGATATGTCATAAACAAACCCAGCCTGGATATACTGTTTCTGAAAAGCAAGGGACCTTAATATTTTAGAAATCCTTGTTCCTTTTCATACACATTTGATGACAGTGGTGCATTCATGTTGAAGGAGATGTAATAGATGAGGTAGAACACAAGAATTTTATCTAGATTTTTGTTTTCAGACATGTGATTTTGAATTTAGCTTACTCTCTTTCTGACAAGTAAATTTAGATTTGTTTCAAAATACAAAATTGCATTTTTAACTTATTTTCTTGGTTTAGTGTGTTGTAATTAATTACTTACAAATAATGACAGAATATCTTAATTTTGAAAGGTTACAAGCAAGCATATATTAACTCAGATATTAGCTTTATTTTGCACATATTTTTTTCTCAGTCACCATAATTATTTCTCTAATTCCCTTGATGGTATGTGGTAAGAATTAACAGAATATTTTTATAATTAATTTTCATTGGCCAGAAGAAAATCAATAGACTTCTCTCTGATCTTAAGGTAAGCCTTATTGTGCATGTAAACTACATAATCATTACTAATTTGCATTTTTTATAATATATACAAATTGCAAAGTTAACTCTAATGTCTTCAATACACTGAATTTATATAGTACCATCCAACTGTGTCCCTTTTTGATACGTTACATAATGCAGCTATTTTAATACCTTAAAAATCTGGTTTCATGAAGACACTATTGGTCATCACCCTTCCTACAAAACACAGTCTAAATTTATAAAAAATCTTTTAAGAATGTTCATGCTTTTACTTCATATATTATAGTTATTTGCTATTCTCCAGCATAAACATTCTAGTTAGGCTATTCATTTGTTCAACAAATATTTATGAAACACCATAGTTATGTATAACATAATTCTAATAGTAGCTAAGTTATGTAAAATAGCTTAAAAATCAGTTAAATAGATATGTAAATATTAGTTGTCATTAACATAGTATAATATTAAGTATAGCACTTACTATAATGCAAGTTATTTAATAGACACTGTAGGAGAAATATGAACATAATATAATCACTTATATTATATTATATATGAAATATGAACATAATACAATCACTTATATTATATTATATATGAAATAATATTATAAATAATATTATTTATATATATATTTATATATATATATATTTATAAATAATATTATTTATAAATAATATATATTATTTATATATTTTTTATATATATTAAATATATTTATATATATTTATTATATATATATGAAATAATATTATAAATAATATTATATTATTATAAATAATATAATAATATTATATATGAAATAATATTAATATTCAATGAGAACCTTAACCACATTAGAACCATATATAAATATAGTAAAACATAGTGTAATTAATAGCTTAATTTTTTGTGTTGCTCTAGTGATACAGCCTTTTCCCCACCTACCTCTAACTCCCTACATTGGCTGCAGAGTTCTAAGTCTATATGATACTAATAGTAAGCAAAACAAACAAACAAAAGAGAAACTGAAGTAGCTGTACTAATTTCAGACAATGCAGACTTTAGAACAAGGATTATTATAGCACTGCATAAAGAAAAGTGTCAGTTCTTTAAGAAGATATAACAATCCTAAATGTATATGCACCTAACAACAGAGCATCAAAATACATGTGTCAAAAACCATTTAGAAACTCAAGAAGAAATATACAAATTCACTATTATAATTAAAGACTTCAATGTCTCTTTGTCAGTAACTGATATGTAGACAGAAAGTCAATAAATGTGCAAACAAAATCAATAAAGATATAGATGACTAGAACAGCAATATCATTCAACTTGATCCAATTGATATTTATAGAATACTGTATCCAAAAACAGCAAAATACACATTCCTCTGATGTTTACATGGAACACTTACCAACATAGAGTACATTCTGGGTCATAAAACATACCTTAATAGTTTAAGAGAATAGAAATCATGCAAAATATGTTTTCACACAATAGAATCCAACTATAAATCAATAAAAGGAAGTTAGTTCAAAAGTTCCTAAATATTTGTAAGTTAAACGACACATTTTATAATGAGTGTGTCAAATAAAACCTTAAGAGAATATTTTTAAAAAATATTTTGAACTAAGTAAAAATGAGAATGCAACTTATTAAAATTTGTGAGATACAGTAAAAGTAGTGCTGAGAGGGAAAATTAAAATTTTAAATTCATACACTAGAAAAGATTTAAGATCTAAAATCAATAACTGAACCTTCATTCTTAGTACAAAAAAGAAATAAGTAACTTTTAAACCTAAATCAAGAAAAGGATGAAAAATAATAAAAATTAGAGCAGAAATATATGAAATAAAAAACAGAAAAACAATAGAGAAAATCAGTGAAACCAAAACTGATTCTTTTAAAATATCAACAAAGTTGATAAGCCTCTAGCATGACCAACCAACAAAAACAAATGGGATAGAAATACAAATTACCTACATAAGAAATGAAAAAGTATAATAAAAGTATAATAAATGAATCCTGTGAGCAGCTATATGTCCAGAGATTTGCTTACTTAGACAAATCCTTTGAAAGATACAACTATAAAACTTACACAAGAAAAATTAGATAATCCAATAAACCCTATGTCTATTAAAGAAAGTCAAAGAATAATTAATAACCTTCCAAAAGAGAAAGCTCTAGACCCAGAAATTTTCACAGGTGAACTCTACCACACATTTAAGAAATAAATAATACCACTTCTTCACAATGTCTTCTAGAAAATAAAAGCTATAGATAACACTTCCTAACTTACTCTATGAGTGCAGAATTACTTTAATAACAAAAGCAGATTAAGAAATTACAAGAAAACTACAGAATAATATCTCTCATGAACATAAATATAACAATTTTCAACAAAATACTAGCAAAAGAAGCCAATAAAGAACTACACCCCACAGTGGAGAAAAAGGAACCCTTGAATATATACAATGGAATACTACTCAGCCATAAAAAAGAATGAAATAATGACATTTGCAGCAGCATGGATGGACCTAGAGATGTCATACTGAGTGAAGTAAGTCAGACAGAGAAAAATGAATATCATGTGCTATGGCTTATATGTAGAATCTAAAAAAATGATAAAAATGAATTTATTTACAAAACAGAAATAGAGTCACAGATGTTGAAAACAAACTTATGGTTACCAGGAGGGAAGGAGGGATAAATTGGGAAATTGGGATTGACATATATACAATGTTATATATAAAATAGGTAACTAGTAAGTACTAACTGTATAACACAGGGAACTCTACTCAATACTCTATAATGACCTATATGGGAAAATAATCTAAAAAAGAGTGGTTATATGTATATGTATAGCTGATTTACTTTGCTATGCAGCAGAAACTAGCACATTTGAAAGCAACTATACTCCAATAAATACTAAAAAAAGAAAAAAAAACACACAGAACTACACACCACATGCAAATGGGATTTATTCCAGGTAAGCAATGCTAGTCTAACATTCAAAAATCAGTCAATCAATAGAGAAAAGAATAAAAATTATACGTTTTATCAATTATGGCATGAAAAGCTGTGAAAATCCAACATTCACTCAAGGTAAAAACTCTCAGCAAACCAATAATAGAGAAGACTTCTCCCAGCTTAATTTTAATAATCTAGAAAAATTCTACATCACACATAATACTGAAAAACTAGACTTTTATACCTAAGATCAAAAACATGTCATGGATGTTTTCTTCTCTATTCCTATTCAACATGGTACTAGAAGTCCTAGCTAGTGCAATAAAACAAGAAAAGAAAGCAAAAGGCATGTAGATTTGAAAGGAAAAAATAAAACTGTCTTAATTTTCAGATAACATGATTGTATATGCAGAAAACCCCAAAGAATTTGCAAATAAATTCCTGGAACTAACAAGGAAGTACAATAAATTTGCAGGATATAAGATCAATAACTCAAGGTAATTTCTTGTATACAAGCAATGAACAATTAGAATTGAATTAAAATAAAAAGCAGTGCCACTTCAGTAGCACCAAAAATATGAAATCCTTAAGCATAAATGTAACAAAATATGTATGAAATCTATATCCATAAAAGTATAAAACACTAAAGAAATAAATTTTAAAATGTATAAACAAATTGGCAGATATTTCATGTTTCATGGATTAAAAGACTCAATGTTGTGAAGGTGTGAGTTATTCTCAACTTGTTCTATACATTCAACAATATTCTAATCAAAAGCCCAGCAAACCGTTTTGTAGATATTGAAAAACTGATACTAAAATTTATATGGTTATCAATAGACTTAGAATATTCAGCACAATACTGAAGAACAAAGCTGAGAAATTATCACTATCTAATTTTAAGAATTGCTATTAAGCTATAATAATACAGTGTGGTTTTGGTGAAAGGATAGCAACATAGGTCAATGGAACAGAATAGAAAACCCAGATATAGACCCACACAAAGATAACTGAGTTTCAACAGAGGTTCAAAGGCAATTCAGTGGAGAAATAACAGTCTTTTCAATAAGTGGTGCTAGAACAATTGGTCATACATACGTTCATAGCAGTATTATTTACAATGGCCAAGATATGGAAGCAACCTATGTGTCCATCAACAGATGAATAGATAAAGAAGATATACTATATATAATACACATACACACGCACACGCACACACACACACACACACACACACAGTGGAATATTACTCAGCCATATAAAAGAATGAAATTCTGCCATTTGCAACATCATGGATGACCTAGAGAGTATTATGTTTAGTGAAATAAGTCAGACAGAGAAAGACGAATACTCTATCAGTTGTATGTAGAATCTAAAATATAAAACAAACAACTGTATATAACGAAACAGAAACATGGACATAGAGAACAAGCTAGTGGTTACCAGTAGTAAGAGGGAAGGAGGGAAGAGTGAGATAGGGGTATAGGATTAAGAGACACAAACTACTATGTATAAAATAGATGAGCAATATTTCACAACACAGGGAAATATAGCCATTATTTTGTAATGACTTTAAATGAATATAATTTATAAAAAATGTTGAAACACTATGCTCTATACTTGAAACTAATATAATACTATAAATCAACTATACTTCAATTTTAAAAACTAGTATTAAGAATTCTGAATATCCAATGGAAAATAAAAGTAAAAAGTAGCACTTTAAAAAAAAAGAGAGAGAGATCACGTGAGCACACAATGAAATGGCATCTATTTTGTCAGCACCTTGATCAAGTACATACTGATTCAAATAAATGGTTGAAAAAAATAAATTAATGGAAAAGTGAAAAAAAAATAGACAAATGTCCCATGAATAAGAATTCCAAATAATTTACATAAATGCTCACCTTCAAGCAGATAGAGCATAATTTCCCATTTTTTAAATGTAGACTCTGCATAATAACTTCTTTACGAAGTATGCAATGGGAGAAGCACTTTATAAGAGAAACCTGACAAACACAACCTCAGTCAAACGTTCAAGGTTAACAGCAACAGTGATAAGTCACATTGATATGATAGTGATCATGTGTACCTTTGTTATGATGTAATGAGAATGACACTTTACCTCTGCAGTCTTGTTCCACAAAATCCATAACTTTAGTCTAATCATGAGAATCATCAGAGAAATATTGAGAGAGATTTTACAAAATACCTGACCAGTACTCCTCCAAACTGTCAAAGTCTTCAAAAACAAGAAAAGTCTGAGAAACTATCACAGCCAAAAGAGCCTAAGGAGACATGACAAGTAAATGTAATATGATATCCTGGATGAGATTCTAGAACAGTAAAAGCACATAAGGTAAAAACTATGGAAATCTGAATAAAATGTGGACTTTAATAGTAATGTATTAATATTGATTCACAAATTGTGATAAACTATACTAGTGTAAGTATTAATAATGCAAATTGAAAACTATTCCAAAAGTAAAAACTTTATTTTAAAAATCATTTGGTACTGTAGTAGATAGTATTAGATTTCTTATTTAATCGTGTACCCTTTCTGTGATAAGGTTATACTTCTTGAACTACTGATGGTAGGCTTCATTATATGACTTACTTTAGTCAATGAAATATGTGTGGAAATAGTTAAGGACCCTACTAGAAACAGCCATGAGAGGTCTCCCTTGATAAGTACTTCCCTTGCATGAAAACAGCCATGTCCAGGCTCCTCTTTCAGCCTGGCTCCCAGAATGAATGTTTCATGGAATTGAACCATAAGTGACAATCTTATATATTCATCAGATAATGAGAATGAAAGCTAAACCTTAGTTGTAGTAAGCCACTAGGATTTTATTATATTAGAGTATAACCTAACAAAAATGACTAATTAAGAAATGTGAACACATAAGTAGTGTTCTGCTGAGACAAAAACACCAATATACGTGCCACTGGGTTTGGACTGGGTAGTTGGTAGAAAGGATATTTATTGTTGATTGGACAGATGGCAACCCATTATGCATGTGCACAGGTGAAACACTTTATATAATTGTTGCCTCAGTAACTTAGAAGATGGATAATATACTGAATGAGGTTTGTAGGTCAATAAGCTGGAAAACAGAAAGCTACTCATGTGTTATTGGCTGCATTTGATAAGATACTTTAAGAAAGATGAACTCAAAAAAGAATTGGACATTTTACTAACAGGGATGAAAAATAAATTCTTCTTTCACTTCCGCCATTAAAATATAACATTAGGAAATTTTAATGAGAGAGACTAATTAAAACTCAGCCTCATGGCAAAGCCTAATTTAGGGGGAGCCAAAAGTTGCTGTTAAACTTAGAAGTGATTAATATGGCACCCAGTAAATATCTCCAACCAGGGAAAATGTCTAGTGAAAAAGACTCAGAGTGAGACTTTCCCATGGAATCCTGCCAAGTGTAAAATATTGGCAGTTAAATCTAGAGAGAACCACATCTTACAAGGGAGAGGGGTGGGGAAGAATGTGTCCATAGACATTGGTAACAAATAGATAAAAATCATTTTTGTTTTTTGAGGGAGTTATACCAGCACCCTAACGTAAATAGACTTTATTTGAGACTTGAAATTCCCTTTAGGTACTAGGGTTGCCAGAGTTAGTAAATAAAATACAGAATGCCTAGTTAAAATTGAATTTCAGATAGACAACAATTTTCTTTTTAAGTAAAACTATGTCTGTAGAGTATTAGGGACATACTTATACTAAAATATTTATGGTTTATCAAAATTCAAATTTAACCAAAAGTCCTATATTTCATATGGTGATCCCATTTGGGGATTCACATTTCTGTAGGCAAAAAATAGACTGAAAAAACTTGAGTACCCAAGGAGGGCATATTCTTTAATATCTTCTTCAGACATAGCCAAGGAGGAAAATGAAGAATGTCCTAGCATAAGTCAAATCCAAGAGTCATCACCAAAGGACCAAGGAGCTACTCCCAGGAAAAAACATCTCTTCAAGAAATGTCCTATTTCCCTCCATTGCCATGTGATCTGCAGTAGGGATCTTGTGAGGGGATTATGCCTTCACCTCTGTGAAGCAGCTTTGGCCTTGTGGTGACTTTGGCGTGACTTGTGAGGGAAAGTAACTGACATTGTTGAGCAGCAACTTAAAGCATCATCACGTGGTACTACAAATGCTCTTTTCCTCTGCTACCATATCAGCAGTGTTCCAGCAAGGAGCTTCTCTTTCAGCTTGGATTCCATAATGAAGAAAATACATGGAGTGAACCAACATTTACTTGCAGCTAAGATGTAATATAAACCAAAAAAAATCAATATTTTTGAGGGATGGGTGGAGGGAGCAAGTCACTAGATTTTGATTTTATTGTTGTTTGCTAACCAATTAATGCAGGTTCTAACAGCTTCTGGGAGAGCACTCATTCATTCATTCTTTTCTTCATGCATTCCAGTCACAATGGAGCTGTGGTTTATTAGAGGTATCAGAGACTTTTATGATGTAATCCAGATTAAATGGTTTGCCCAAGGTCATAGAATAAAACAAAACTTGGATTCAGCTGTTTATTTGGCACTTAATATGGGCTTGTTGCTGTTAAAGATACTGACAAGTATAAGTAAAATACTCCTTGACTTCAAAGAAACTAACCACTTTACTAGGTAGATAAGTTTTACATATGCAAAATACACACACACACACACACACACAGAGGCAAGGGTGCCTTGGATGCCTCTCCTTCCACACTTAAACGCCATCGGTGAATTGTCTTTCTTTTCCAAGAGAAACTCTGACACCTGTTTAATAGTAACATATTTGTCATTTCTAATACAATATAATGGGACATAATTTTATAAATGCAACTAGGGACTGATATCCTAAGGATTTTGCCAAGATCTATAAATGTATCCAATAAAAGCAAAACAAAAAATAAACTGTTGTTCTAATCAAATCATTTTGGTTGTGAAGAATAAACATCCATTGAACATACTCTAACAAATAGAGACATGGGAAGTTTTTAAAAGGATTTGAAAGAAGTGGAATGTAGGCACATGGGAACTAACACATCTTGAAACAATTACATGAGCCTCACATGTTTCTGATCCAGCAGGCCTCTTGTTTCTTAGCATCCTTTCCACTTTTGTCTGCAGGTGAATTTTTCCTGCCCACCCATTCTATTTATTCATAATTTTGGAGGTGGGTTTTATTTACTATAATGCTGCTTCTGGCCAAATATTTTGCATAACTTGATCAATCCAGAGCTCTTTGCCTTCTGACCTCAGTTTCTGTGCCTCTTATTTCAGATAATTGAGAGGAAAACTGGTTGACTATTGATTGGATCCCTTTGGATAAGATGTTCACTCTGGTCTAATTACCTATAAACATTGAAGTGGGGTCATCTGGTATGCCGGATATAACTTCTAAGAATTTAAAGAAAACAACTTATGTTAGAAGGAATTAGGTATGGTAAGCAATTTAAACTGACATGTTGTACACAAAGACATGGTCTCTAAAAGCAACACACACACACAAGGTTCTACGTATATATTTATATGAATCAGGAATTCAAAAGATTTAAAAATCTGTCCAAGAGGGCCAATTGGTGCAAATGTATTATATTTTGGCATTGTTCTGCTTCATATACGTTATACTATTAATTTTGTATTAATTTAAATTTCATATAAGGTTGAGTTATTGAAATACAGGAGGTAGTTGATGCAATTAGAGGCATTTTACTTATTACATTTGCTTTGATCTAAATTGTTGGTGATTTGAAAATCTTAATTTCTGAGTGAATTATAGAGATAGTTTTATTGCTTGAGTTTGCTTTTTGTATAATTAGGATGTAGTAATTTAGTTTATATATTTTCTGTTTAATTGAGTTAACAATGTCTGCTGAAAATACAATCCTATTAGCTGATTTGAAGAAATGTCTACAATTAACTCTCTTATTAAGACTGATTGGATAAGAGTGACTTTTATCATAGGCCTGTTGTATTCTGAATATCAATATGAAATAATACCAACGAATAAGAAAATACATTAAAAAAGAGTTTGCATTCATTGACAAAACCCCAAGGGTCTAGTGAATACATTTAAATTAATGTTGAGCTTAGAAAGATAAAATTTAAATCCATAACATTTAGGAAATATTTTGTGTGTGAATAATGTACATTAAAGAATAAGAGTTTTATAATTATTTTAACCTATTCACTTGATAATTTTTTTTAAAGTATGAAATAGATGCTTTTATACTTTCCTTTTCAGTTGAACATATTCCATAATACCTACATGAATGCAATGAGAAAATGTAGGTAATGTGTTAAAATTAGTGGCTGGTAGGTAGTAAGAACTCAACAAACATTATCTTTTGTTATCTTTATCATTGTAATTATCTTCATTTTCATCATCAGTCCTCTTTCTGGATATGCAGCAACATAACAAGGTAATTCAAGATAATGTACATTTTGCATTACTTCAATGTTGATTACCAAAATATTAATTTTTTGAAAAATCTAATTTCTAAGAGACCCTATGAATGATTTCACAGATAAATGCAGTTTGAACCTGTATTTATATTGCACATAATATCCACCCAATTTCAAAATTTTTCCTTAGGTATGACAAAGTAAATTCTCTTATGCTCTTTATTTTCCTTTACGTCTCCAAATAATTTTGGAAAAGCTAAAGATTTTAGAAGTTTAGTAGCAGATACAAAGGTTAAAACTGCCAATCCCTTGCCAGTTAAAGATTTATTTCTACAGAACCATATAGGTTGATCACTTTCTGGTTCTGCATGATCAAAAAAGATTTTCTATTTTATGTTTGTGACTGAGTTTTACAGAAACAGATATACATTTCCTATGGATAATGTAATGGCATTCAAATTATCTTGATTTTTCTCCACTAATCTAGTGTTTTCCATCACACACACACACATACACACACACACACACACACGCACACACAATTCCAGTTGCATGTAACATACAAAACCTGAAAGAAGAACCGTTTCAGAATACAGGTCTAATTGAAATGCAATGACATATAAACAAAATGTCTACATCTCCTAAAGGAGAAAAAATTAGAAAAGCTTCACTTTTCAAAGTTATAAAATACTCAGAATTTTGATAATCACCAAAAGTGACCTTCCCAAACTTCTTTTTTTTTTTACGTTACGCGGGCCTCTCACTGTTGTGGCCTCTCCCGTTGCGGAGCACAGGCTCCGGACGCGCAGGCTCAGTGGCCATGGCTCACGGGCCCAGCCGCTCCACGGCATGTGGGATCTTCCAGACCGGGGCACGAACCCATATCTCCTGCAACGGCAGGCGGACTCTCAACCACTGCGCCACCAAGGAAGCCCAGCCCCCAAATTTCTTTTAAAAATGTCAAAGATCTAACCCCTATGATTACAAAGTGGAAAAGTTTGTAATCCTTCTGTAACCAAATTGAACTAAAACAATAACCAGCTTATAATGGAAATTTCAGGCAGAGTCTATCATAGGTTATCTGCAATGAAATTTCAGTCAAAGAATTAGGCTTCCAGAAGACTAGAATGCCAGAAGATGATATTCAAAGAAAATGAAATGAGAGTTATCAGAGAAGGAAGTCAGATTGTATATTGGTTATCAACAGTAAACATGTAAATGTACATACAGTGATGGCACAATTTCACATATGAATCAATAATTTAAAAATTGAAATTAATACCATATATTTAGGAATATTATATTTAATTTTAATTTCCACAGAAATGGATTTAAGGCTATTCAAACAAACAAAATATCTTTCAGAGATAAGGGAAGCATGAGGCATACCAGAGATTGAATTGCAGTCAAGCAAATCCACTCAGGAAGCAATATTTAAAACCATTGTATATTCTGTAGCTTCCACATTTGTTTAAGTCCTCAGCTCTTTCATTATTTTAAAATCTATGTTAGAAAGAATTCTCAATTACTATAAAATTACCAGCAGATCAAAATGCTGGATATAAGACAAAAAAGTTTATGAGAAACTTAATAATAATGATGCTTTTCTAAAGAAAAAACTCTTTTTGAGGATCTGGTGTTTCATTTCTTTTTTATGAATCTCTAAGGTTTCCATTGAAATTTATATCATGTCAAAAATGAAAAGCAAAATGATATAGCTATTTTTTTCACCTCATACCTTTCATGAGTAAAACATTCATCTTTCTTACTAAAGAAAGGGAAGAAAATAGACACTGCCTTCACAGTAATTCTCAGTTTTTTCTTCATGTTACTTTGCATCAGAGTAGTCAATACTTTATATTGACTTTATATAGACTATAATAGAAAAGATAAGGATAAGGGATATTTTGTTTAAGAATAGTCATTTGCTCAAGTTTTATCATCCAACTCTTTGAAAACACAAAGTATTTTCAGGTATAGCTCCGATGAAAATTTAGTTGAAAGGAGTCTACCTTGGTTTGCTAAGTTTTCAATCCTGTTCCAGATGAATGAAAACCATACAAAGCACTTATAATATTCTCTTTCTTGACCATTGATCTGGAAATAAAGTATACTAGAAAATATTCGGAGTTGGATGTTGATATACGGTGGTAGACTCCTGTAAATAAGCATATAAATAACACTATTTAAATGGAAAAGATACCCTATGAGCCAATTGGTTTGAGTCATTTAAATACATTACACTGTGCCTGCCTCTTGATAATTATCCCAATTAGATTGGAGAATCATTTATCAGGGTGCCAATTAAGTGAATTCTATGCTTTCTGGGACTTAAAAAGTCTAAATTAAACATATCAAAAATCTCCTATGTTTATGGGCACTTTAGTTGACTCTTGATCATGCAACATGGCAATAATTTAACCAGTGTTTTTTTTTACTCCATGTACTAGGGATATAGCTAGCTAGGGGCATATTTTATTCATTGTTTGTTCTGCTGTTTAAATTTCAAAGTAAAAATATTAACAAAAAATATTGGCTTGAAATTTTAATTTTAACTTTGTTTAAAAACTGATTTCAGAGAACATTTTCCTTTTAGCTGATACTTGAATTTAGAGGTTAATTAATTTAATGATTCTTGGGTTGGTAGACATGTAATTATGATTGATTGGAAATGTGTGATTTTTTTTTTTTTTTTTAGTGACACATTTTTCTCAGAAGATGGAGGAGACTGAGTTAAAAGTTAACTGACATTCAATAACAATGGAAAGTAACTTTTTAAATCCTTATAATAAAAATGTTGCTGAAATCCTTTTAGCTAAAGACATCTTTGCAACAGTTTTTTAGATTATGAAAATGAAAGAACTTTTCTAAAGTGGTTTTCTAACATCTAATAAAGAAAGGAGATGTTACTTAAGTAACTATTGTAATCACTCTCTAAAGAGAAAGGTAAGAAATTCTACCTAGTTATGCTATGGGTGGCTCTATATAATCAATCATTCAATGTAGGGCAGGGTACAGCAGAGATGTTGTAGAGTATACAGCTTTTCACAACTCATCACTGATTTATTTTTGTAGAACTGGCCTCCCAACATTATAACTATATAATAATAAAAACACGAGAAATAAAATATTCTGAGACAGAATAGTTTTGCTGAAAAATCTCCAAGCCACTCTTCTGTGGCCAGTATCCTTTTTTTTTTTCTTTTGGCCAGTATCTTTTTACACAAATGTTTCACTGTTACATGAAATGTTCACATAGGTCAAAGAAATCTCCCAAATTATTTTAAGAATGTGCTTTGATGTTAAGTAGTCAATTAAGTGATTATTTCATACTCCAACTAGCTCTTTTTAATATCATGCAGATCAACACTGTGTCAATGTAGTGGTTTTTCTGAGAATATCATACTGCCAAAATATATTCTGGTGGTGTAGAGGAGTTTTTATACACTTTTGCAATGTAATAAAGAAGTATTCACATACTGGGGAGAAATAAGAATTAAAATCTTCCCTGAATATGAAGTGACATGTATGATGAGCAGATATGAGAGATGTCTTTAAAGGTCATTAATTGAAAATAGGTTTTATAAATCAAGTTGTAAGAACTTAACATGCATCTTAATAACTGATGAAATATCTGAAGAAATAACTATTGCACAAGAGCCAAAATAATCAAATAATCATTTTAAATCTTGAAGTCAAGGTGCCAATAAATCAATTCTAAGTTATATACAGGTAACTCAGTTTATCTGCAAAAGTCACAGAGAACTTATTATGCTTAATCACTATCCTTGTAAACATTTCTTTCTATATTTATATACTCTTAAGAGTTGTACCAATAAGAAAACTCTTAAAATCAATATACTTAATAGCCATAAGGACAAAAGACTTAAGTTAGTTTTTAATCAATTTAATGCAGTTTAACATATACTTGAGGATCTACTATGTGCAAAATATTGTCCTGAGGACCTAAGTGGGTGTAACATGAACATGAAGTACTTCCTACTCATAGCAGTTTAAAATATCAGAACTGGGATGGGAAAAGTCTATATGGGGATATATTATAGAAGAAGGTGAGTACCAAAGAATAAAATGGTGTAAGAGTGTTTCCCAGAAGTAAAAATCATCTTAGGTGGTTAGGAGAGATCAAGAATAATACCCAAAAGGAAGTAGGTCTCTGTTTATTCATCCATTTATTCATAGCCAAGAGTAGAGATAGTTTGGACCATAATGAGAAAAGAGCATATGGTTCAGACTTGTTGAAGTGTAATGTGAGTGGTAGAGAGAAGTGGGAAATAAGGCACCAAAGATAGATTGGAGTTATTAAGTTGGAGGGCCTGGAGCACCAGGTTGAGAAGCACTAGCCAGAAAAAATGACATTGCCTCTTCCATCATGGAATAGATTATGGTATAAAGTTCTATGAGAGATTCATGTTGAGAGACGATATAAAGAACATGATGTGGTCTTTTTTTTAAATTTATTTTTTATTGGAGTACAGTTGCTTTACAATGTTGTTAGTTTCTGCTGTACAGCAAAGTGAATCAATTATATATATGTACATATATCCCATATATCCACTCTTTTTTAGATTTCCTTCCCATTTAGGTCACCACAGAGCATTGAGTAGAGTTCACTATGATGTGGTCTTTAAGGAATTAATTTAATCACCAGTCATTCACTGAAGACCTGTCATGTGCCAGGGCTATTATAATTGTGAAATGTACACAATGCCTGGTGGCTACAGATATAGAAAGTAAAGTCTTAGCCCTCGAATATTTCAAAAATAAATGAGATAGACACACACCTGAGGAGGCAGTTAAAGTACAATGTAAACACTGTTAGAATATGATTGGAAACCAAGTGGTGTTTTGGTTATCTACTCTTGTGTAGGAGTAGACCCCCAAATAGTGATGTTTTGGGATGAATTATCCTCCTCAATTTATATGTTGAAGTATTAACCCCCAGAACCTCAGAATTTGACTATGTTCGGAATAAAGCCTTTAAAGGAGCAATTAAGGTAAAATAAGTTCATACTGGTGGCCCCTAATCCAATAAAACAAGAGTCTTTATAAGAAGAGAAGCTTAGGATACAGACTCATGGAAAGAAGACCATGTGAAGACAAAGAGAAGCCAGGGAGAGAGGCTTTAGAAGGAATCAACCCTGTCAACAACTTGATCTCAGACTTCTAGTCTCCAGAATAGTGAGGAAATAAGTTTATATTGTATAAGCCACCTAGTCTGTGGTATTCAGTTATGGTAGTCCCAGAAAATAAGTACAAATGGCTTAATACAGTAACACTCATTTAATTTGCTTTTGAATCTAAGCATTGACTAGATCAACTAGCAAGTTCTCACTTGTGGCTTCTCATATAATTGTACCATATGGGGTCTCTCTCTCTCTCTCTCCCTCATCTTGTGGACTCTCCATATGGCACTTCACTCCCAGAGTAGCCAGAATTTTTACATGGCAGCTGAAGATTACAATAACAATTGTCCTAAGGGAAACCAAAGTTACAAGGTCTTTTATAACCTAGTCTCAAACGTCACACAGATTCACTTCTCCTGAGATGTATTTGTAGAGATAACCACAAATTTTCCCACAGGTTTAAGGGAAGGGATATATACTTCACCTGATCATGAAGATAATGTCAAAGTATGTGCAAATGTGTTTTAAAACCACTACTGTCTGCCCTCTGGGTAAAAATTACTTACGTTCTTCCCACATGCTTAATACACTCACCCCTTTCCAGGATCCCACTAAAGTCTCATCTATTATGGCATCAGGCTCAAGCTTGAGGTCCAGAGTCTCATTATTTAAATCAGGTCTGGATGTAGATGAGGTCTGTGATACAGTTCATTGGATATATAGCTCCTTGAAGCCCATTCTGCTCAGTCTGAAGCCCTATGAAGTAAAGAGATAATTATCTGAACCTCCCACTATAAATCCAAAATACCATAGCAGGGTGGCAAGGATAGGATAATTGCTACCATTCAAAAAGGGGAAAAGCAAGGGACACACAGCAGTTACTAGTCTACAGCAATTCTGTAACCCAGCTGGGCAGATGCGGACAGTTCCTTCTGTCTGGTACTGACTCTCCATGGCTCATGGGTCTGCCTTCTGAGCTCTTGGTTCTGCAGCCTGAATTATCCTTCCTCTTCCATAATGTGTAGCCTGTGTTTTCAGATGAGTTGTTTTCTGTCTTCTTGCTTGAATGAGTTTAGGAGTGCAAAAATCCCTTTTTATTTTGTAATGTTTCCACTCTTACAGTCCAAGCTGACAGTGTTATTCCAAGTATAACTCTCAAAAATATTGAGGTTTCACCATTATTCAAAACCCATATACATACAACAGCAGAGGGGTGACTCATCGCAGCCTGGAGGATCTGTCTCCAAGAAGACTCACTGTCAGCTGGAAAGCTCAGCCATGACTGAGCGTTGGGAGCTTCAGTATCTCTCACCATGGGCCACTCCACATGGCCTGAGCTTCCTTGGCTCAATATCAAGGGTGACCATGCTGAGAGAGAGAGAGAGCGCCAGATGGATACTCTATCACCCTTTGTCACCTAGCCTTAGAAGTCATATAGCTTTGCTTCTGCCCTACCTATTAGTTGAGACAAAGAGACCACCCAGGTTCAGGGGAAAAGACAAAGATTCCACTTCTTGGTGGAGGACAGGCCAGGTTCTAGAAGACATTTAGGGTCCAAAAATACTGTTGTGGGCATTTTTGGAAAACACATTCTGCTAAGTGAACTTTAAGGAGGAGTCTCTGTCCAAAAATGAATGCACAAATCAAGAAATACTTGAGAGAAGGAGGTATTTTAGTCTTTTTATATTTAGCTATATAGATAAGTATCAATAATAAATCAATGTTAAACATTTTAAGGAGCTTTTTAGGCTTCATCTCATTTAATGTTAACAATAATCTAAAGATTTAGACGTTATTATCATTATTTCTGATGGATGAAGTAACTGAGCCTTAGAAACACTATTTAATTTGTTATTTAATTACTGAAGCTCACACTACTATGGTAATTCCTAGAGTATGTTCAAATGTTGATAGAACAAATCTTATACAGATAAGGATATGAATGTGTTCTAGGAAAGATGGATAACTCCAGGAATAAAGTTCTTGCATTGGCAAAAAAGGGATGTGATCCAGTGTATAACTGGAGAGTCTAGCCATATTGAGAGCAAGTTTGTGGAAAGGTGAAATTTATGGGTATAAATGGAGTTAATACAGTAGATTTTGCAGTGATAAGAACAATTGTTTATATTATGATTGCTTCAATTTTCTCAGTGAAATAAGAGGCAATACCATCAGCTGAGGCATGGTTTTTGAAGTTTGACCATTTAGCCATTATGAAATAGTCAAGTTTGAGAGTGGAGAATGGGACAGTAAGAGGATGGTTTGGCAGGGTTCAGGATCCACTTGAGGTTTGTGGTCAGAAATTTATCTGAGATCAGTCAGCAGATTTGGGGATTTTTCTCCAGCCACAGACCACTGGATTTAGATGCAAAGTAGAAGGAGAGGTTAGATTTAATTAGGGTTGGAATTTTCCAGATAATTATGAAAGAAAAGAAAAGAAGGGAAAGACATTGGGGATATGTACAAATGAATAATTTTAACTATTAGGCTCACAATCTAACTAAAAGTAAAGCAGGAAATGAGACATGTTGGATAAAAAGGGGGGGGGGGTGGAGGTCCCAGTGTAATGAAAGAATTTTTGGAATAAAGTAAACTTCATAGTCAATACACCTAACCAAAGAGATAAGTGAGTGTCTGTAATGTCAGTTCCTGAACCTTATTCTTACCATATCTTTGTCTTTACTTCCAAATGAAAAGTCTGCAATTTTGAGGGGGAGCTCTTTCTCTCCCTCTGCATGCTAGAAGTATGGGGGAATTAACACCCTCATGAACAGACTTCAACCAAAGATTAATGGTGGGTAGTATTTAAATACTCCAATTTCCTCTCTCCATTGGTGAGACAAGTCTGAAATGTGTTCTACACCATTTCCCAGATTTCCCCAGTTGGATTACTCTTCAGTTACTGGGGTGACAACTTGCTTTATACCACATGTTAAATTGACTCTATCCCTTCCCTGTTCTCACTTCCTCACTCTCCTACTGGTGTTTCCTGAGATCATCTCACAAATAAACTAATTATACTCAAACACTCATCTCAAGGCCTGCTTCTGGGGGTACCCAACTAAGAAAACCCTAGTTCTCTAGAAAACCTTAACTAAACACCTCCTTTGAGATCCTTTCATAGCACTTTTCAAGATATACTTTGTGTCATCTTGCTTGTCCTTCTCCCCGTTAGCCTGTATTACCCAAGTGAAAAAAAAAATTTTTCATCTTTGTAGTATCTTATCACTGTTTCTATTACATAATAGGGTCAAGTTACATATTTAGTAAATTTAATTGGATGTTCAATAAAAAATTGATGATTTTGCTAACCAAGGATTGGAAATATCTTTTAAACTCATAGAGACAAAATTTATTTTGGGTTTGGTATATTATGAATGCTAATAGTACTACATTTTTTGCATTTTAATTCTTTGAAAACTGATGATCCACAGTAGTTAAGAGTGTCAAATATAAAATTTTGGCTAGCTAACCACAATCTATCACTATTTCTAAATTTGAGGGAGTTGAGCAAGGTGATACTGTCCCTTAAGATACATGTTTTACAAAGTTAGGGAGTTTTGAGATTGAGCATTTATCATTTCTTCCTAAGCTCTTTACCTTATGAATTACTTTAGTTTCAGCAACAAAGAAATAACTAGTATTGGAAATTTTTTATTTTTTAAATCATAAATACCTTATATTTATATGTTTATATGATATGTTTATATATCATATATATTTTTCTTATGTATTTATTTTATATTTATATCATATGTATATCATAAATACAAGATGCTGAATAAATACTCATAGAATAAATATTTTTGTGACAAGAAATTATCATTTAAAAATGATTTATTGCTGGGACTAGATTAAACTGATTTTTAAATTGGAAAATGAAAGCACAGTAATAAAGCTCTTATATTTTTTTAAATTGTGATTTATCACTAAGTAACTGCTATTTATATACTTGTTCGCCACTACTAATTACTTTATAAAGTTCAATTACTACAATGGCTAAATATCACAATCATTGTGTAACTCTACCACAAGTCATAGTAGCTGTGGTACGGATACATTTGTGAGGAAGCTCATTTACATTTGCAAATCTCAACAACTGCTCAAGTATCTGCTTTCTAGCAATTAGGCAGCTGCTACTTAAAATCAATAGAGGCAAACTCTGGTTGTGTGTGTTTTGGAAACTAAGTGCTATCTGTTGTGGCATTCTGGTACTTTGCAGTGTATTAATGAAGCCACTTTGCTTCATGCTGTTGTATTACGGCTACTTGGCATCCGTTCCTCCTCAGCTGGCTATTGCATTACTTCATCTATTTTCTTTGCATCCTTTGTGTTATTCACAGGATTTGACTTTGAATAGTTTTGATTTTCTCTTTTCAAGCATTAGTTCACAGTCTTTAAAATGTATAACTATGGAGACTGACCTGAAATACGTTGGACAATTTATTACCAAAACTATGTGTGAAATATTTAGGAGTTCTATTTGAATTTCTTAAACAGTTGGGGAATAAGCTTCATGTAGGGCACAAGGTATATATGGTGAAAACTGGCAGGCTAGTGGACATGAATGGACTAAAAAGATAACTGCTGTTATACTGGGCTTCTCTACAAGTAAAACAATGTTTTGAGTGGTGAGTTGCAACTTACTGTGTGATAATAACTAAAATATGTACAAAACACTCATATCAAATCTCTTGTATGTTTTGCCTTTGAGATTTTATAGTTTATACTTAATGCCAATTTTTATCTTAATATGGTTTTTATATAAGAAAATTGGCTGAAAAACATGAATGCTGCAGTCAAACTAAATGTTGCTGGGATACTGCTCTAAAACATTTTAAAGGCACCACACTGTCTCATACCATGCACCTTTGCACATGTCAGTTTTTGTCTCAAATTCAAGACCTTCCCTCCCCCGAATTTCCTGCCTCTCACCCACCCCAGGAAATTCTGCATTTCTTTCAAGTCTCTACACAAACTTCACCTGAATCTCTCAGGCAAAGTGAAACAGTCCATCCAACCTCCTTGATCACATTGTATTTTGCCCATGGAAAGCAGAATTACACATGCCATGGAATTACTTGTTTGAAGGGCTTTAGTAGGATGATAAATGTTCAACCTCACAACTTCTTTAAGTATATAACTGAAGAGACAATATTGTACTTTCTCATGAATTCTCACTCTTCTACATAATTAGACTAACAAAAATTTCCAAATGCATTGTTTGCAGATCTGTCTCACAAAGTCTCTAACTCATTCTGCTTTAATTCAGGCTGTAATGCTACTATGTTCCTCTATAGCCTTTGGGCTGTATTACTTAGGACAATCTTGTAACTCTTTTTCTCTATCACCCAAAGTCTCATTACTTTTCTCCTGGATCTTCACCCCTTTCCCTAAGGCTGCCATACAAGCTATCTTACAAACAGAGCTGTAATGAGAGGCAGACAGCAATTTCTTTTCTGCTATAATCCCTGGAAGTAGTTACCACTGAAGTAGTTTTGGTTGATGTTATTACAAAATCAGTCTTAAGGCTCATCCCAAAAAAATGAGATACTATCTACTGATAGAAAAACTTTTTAAAATATACAGAATGGATAGACCAGACCCATCTTAGATATTTGATTATATCAATGTCTGTTTCCCTCCCTAAATCAAAGTCAATAAAACATTAAGAATTTAAAAGAAGATGCTACTTCTTTGCTTCTCATTGTGCAAGAAATTATATTACGCTGGCCATTGTAAAAGTAAAATTTAATTTACTGAGTCATAGAGTTGCCTTGGGTTTGGGGAATTTAATGGTTTAGAGACATAATCTACTCAAAATATGCTAATTCTTCACATCATTTTATTAAGGGTAGGGATGTATGCTTATCTTGGAACAATAAATATAGTCACTGGAAAATGATTCACTCTTTAAAATTCTTCAACTAGTTCTCAAAAAAATAGATCTATGAAATATATAGAATTAAGTGACTAAAAATTATTTTTTATTGTGCTTTAGAGGTCAATAAATTTGAGTTGGGTTGGTCTAAGAGATTTTCTGGGTTCAAAGAGTTAAAGCTTTCCACTAATAATGTCATTAAACCCAAACACTTAAATTTGGGTAGTGTTTGGATAGTTATTTGTGATAGAAATAATTAAATTCAACTAGAAAATCATAGAAATGAGAAAGTATCATTTAGGTATTTGTTAACCTAATTGTCTCTAATGCTTACATTTATCAATAGTTGCAATTTGGAAAGTATCTGATTTAAAATATGTCCATTTTTGTAATCAGCTGCTCCATGAAAGGACTGAGACTGATTTGCTGAAGCCTTTGAGTGTTGTCCATCAGAAATGCAAATGTGAAATTATTCAAAGTTATAATAAGCCCTAGAAACAAAACAATGACTCTTATCAGCAGATAATTTGAAGTGTTCAGGAACTGGGGATTTGGTTTTGGAGGGTCCACATAAAAGGAAAGCACAATTACTCCAACTGGAAGTGTGTTTATCCAGCTTATTTGAAGTATAAAAAGTTAATAAACAGAAATCTCAATTAAACAGTCTGGAGACAAGAAGGGAGAATGCTTATGTCCTGTGATGACTGTAGGGCCCAGCAGGAAAAAGAACGACTTCTTTTCTGTCTTGGCAAAAACTCAGCTGATGGAAATCCATGGACTGTTTTTCTACTGTAGCCCTCCACACTTCCTTTCCACCTCTACAAAAGAGTTCTCTATCCCTTGCTTCATGGGCCTCACCATGGTTGCAACCCCCAAACTGCAGTTTTCTTCTGGTGCCAAATAAACCCATCTTTGCTGGAGAAATATGTGGCAGTCTATTTGTTTTAGGTCAGCAGGAGTCATAACCAATCTTCTTAGAGATTTTTAAAAATATGACTTTCCTTAAAAGTCTAAATATTTCTATAGCATGAAGCATTAACTTCTTTGTGTATGTGTGTGTGTGTGTGTGTGTGTGTGTGTGTGTGTAAATTAGATTGTATTGGAATGTAAGTGGGTGTTTGGCTTCACTATGTCCACTTTGATCCTGGCACCAGCCATACTAGCCAACTTGTCACTCTCTCCAACCTCAGAAGCATCCGGTTTCTTTTAAACTTATGAGACTGGCTGACAAGGTAATTCTAGTTTGGGTGAGCTTTACATAATTGAAACACCAATTTGGAAATAAAAGTTATACATTTAGTTGGATTTAGTTGGCAAAAGGTTGATAGTAAAAGGGAAATGTCTGAGGTAGTAAAGACCACAGTGATTATTTCAAGGACAATTTAAGTTCCCCTAATTTATTTTTTTTTAATTTTAAATTTATATTTATTTTTAATTTTTAAAAAATATTTTAATTTTATTATAGTATAGATTTACAATGATGTGTTAGTTTCAGATGTACAGCAAAGTGATTCAGTTACACATATACATATATTCATTCTTTTTTAGATTTTTTTTCTCACATAGGTTATCACAGAATATTGAGTAGAGTTCCCTGTGCTATACAGTAGATCCTTGTTGATTATCTATCTTGTATATAATAATGTGTGTATATTCATCCCAAGCTCCTGATTTATAGATATCAAAAACAAACTTATGATTACAAAGGGGGAAACGTGGGGAGGGAGCAATAGATCAAGTTCACCTAATTTAAGCCTTGAGATGACTATTAAGGATTGTGAGAGTAGATTCATTCATTCAACATTTGCTAAATGTTAGGTATCATGCTAGTTGTTGACAATAGAAAGATGGATAAACTGTGATTACAACTGTAGAGACTGAAAGCCAGGGATTGGTAGAGGAAGGGATGGAGGGGAGAAAATACTCAAACATTTTGTTGCACTTTTGTATTTACATATGTATGACAAGGTAAGAGAAAGGCACTTTTTAAAAGATGTGGTCTTGAAAGATTTACATGTACACTGGGAAATTATGTAGTTTAGAGATGGGAGTTTCTCTGTAGAAGGAAGAACACTGGTGAAGTCATGGAAACTTTACCTAATTTGGCATATCTAGGAGTAACTACAGACGATTACTATGGTTGAAGCTGAAGAGGTTACAGAAATAGGTAATATTAGAGAGCTAAATATGTGCACCTGTCACAAAGAAGTTTAACGACAATGCTGTACCTCCAAGTATGAGTATTTAGGCTTTCCCTAATACATGAGGTTCTTTCAGCAATTAAGATACCTCCTCTCTGTATCCTCATCTTCTAAATGTGTTGGACCATTGAAAATGACTGGTGAATAAACATATCAAGTAGTCTGTTTAAAAAATAAGTTAAGTATTGGGGCAGGAGACCATCTTCCTGAGCGCACTGCAGGTGGCATATTGTTGATAGAAGGGCAGACATAGCAAAAGTTAGCCAGTGTGAAGGTAAACCCTCAAATCAGACATTGACTTGGCTTTCACCATTGGCAAGCCTCCCAACCAATGACCTCACACAGCCCCTAGACTGGCACCAGAAGTGTCCCTGATTTCTCTCAATGCTGACCACCTCCCACTGCTCTCTGCCACTGCTCATTCCCTCTGCTCCAGGTTACCAATGTTCTAGAAGATCACAACTCCTCATTATTCCACACTGTCTTCAGTCTTGATGGTATTCTTCCCCTATCTCTCCAGGAATGTAGGCTAGATTTTGCTATAAACTCTGATTCTTTAAGGTTTCCCAATATGATCTTCAATCCCTAATTATTGATTATTTTATTCTACTCTGTGCTTCCAGTCTTCCTACCATAGCAATGCAAATGTTTTTGCATAACTAAGGGTAAATTGCTTAGCAGGCTAATGAAAAGAAAATCATAATAACTAATATGCAAGATTCTATATACAAATCCTAGTTCATGGAACATCTTTTATCCTGAAGCTATTGATGAGCCATTGAAGTATTTAAAGAAAAAAAAAAAAAAACAGAATAACAGTGATTTGCTTCTTAGAAAGTTTCCTCTGCCTAAAGTGTAGAGTGGATGGAGGTAGAGCCAGATAAGAGAAGAGGAACTGTGGGGAAACTATTGCTCAGACCAAAGAGAGAGAAGATAAGGTCAAAACTGAAAGCAGTTTAAAAAAGGATGGGGAGGAGGTTTATACTACAGGGATGTTAAGGAGACTTGGAAGCTATATTTTTTGGGAAACAAAAAGGAACATATAATAATAACAAACACACAAAAATTAAGATGGTTTTCTTCAGGCATAAGGAGCTGAGTGGTAGTATCATTGGTAGAAATGGAATACAGAAAATGTCGTTTGTCAGAGCACAAATTACTGAATTCAGTTGTGGACAAATTGAGCTTGTCCAGGTTAAGATATCTTGATTGATAGATAGATAGATAGATAGATAGATAGATAGATAGATAGATAGATCTAGACCTGGACTAGAAATTCATATTTGGATATCACCTACATTCATATGACAGCTGGTGCTCTGGGTGAGAATGAGAAGAGGAAAGAAAAGCTTATAGATTAGCATAGCACCAGTGATACAACTTTTCCTCTCTTCTCTCTTACCTCCTCTATAGCATTATGAATGTCATTAATTAAATCAACTTTTCCTACATTCCTAAGTCTACCCTACTGGGATTTAGGAAGGAAAGCTTTTCTTGATACAGTGCTATCTGTGAGGGGTTTTTACATAAATAACTAACCAGAACACTATCCACATGGCTCTGAAGAAAAACAGTGATCAAATGAAATGCGGGGTTTTCCCTAAATTGAAACTTTCATAGGTCTATCGATGTGGTCAAATATAAATTGACTGTTGATAATAGAGGTTTTATCAAAGCAGAGATTTCTTCCTGCTTTGCCTATAATTTCACTGTCATTTGCAGTAACAAAATGCTCAGGATTAACATTGATGAAACATGTGTAGCATATATTTGAAGAAGATTATCAAGTATAGAATTAAACATAATTGACAAATTGGATAGGTATAACATGCTTTAAATGAAAGGAATGCATATTTAAGGATATATTTTTATTCCAAATTATGGCATTTATTTAAAATAATATTATTCAAAACGGAAAATAAAATAATTTTTTAACATCTTTATTGGAGTATAATTGCTTTACAATAGTGTGTTAGTTTCTGCTTTATAACAAAGTGAATCAGTTATACATATACATATGTTCCCATATCTCTTCCCTCTTGCGTCTCCCTACCTCCCACCCTCCCTATCCCACCCCTCTAGGTGGTCACAAAGCACCGAGCTGTTCTCCCTCTGCTATGTGGCTGCTTCCCACTAGCTATCTATTTTACGTTTGGTAGTGTATATATGTCCATGCCACTCTCTCGCTTTTTCACAGCTTACCCTTCACCCTCCCCATATCCTCAAGTCCATTCTCTAGTAGGTCTGTGTCTTCATTCCTGTTCTTCATGACATTTTTTTTTTCTTAAATTCCATATATATGTGTTAGCATACGGTATTTGTCTTTCTCTTTCTGACTTACTTCACTCTGTATGACAGACTCTAGGTCCATCCACCTCATTACAAATAGCTCAATTTCGTTTCTTTTTATGGCTGAGTAATATTCCATTGTATATTTGTGCCACATCTTCTTTATCCATTCATCCGATGATGGACACTTAGGTTGTTTCCATATCCTGGCTATTGTAAATAGAGCTGCAATGAACATTTTGGTACACGACTCTTTTTGAATTTTGGTTTTCTCAGGGTATATGCCCAGTAGTGGGATTGCTGGGTCATATGGTAGTTCTATTTATAGTTTATTAAGGAACCTCCATACTGTTCTCCATAGTGGCTGTACCAATTCACATTCACACCAGCAGTGCAAGAGGGTTCCCTTTTCTCCACACCCTCTCCAGCATTTATTGTTTCTAGATTTTTTGATGATGGCCATTCTGACTTGTGTGAGATGATATCTCATTGTAGTTTTGATTTGCACTTCTCTAATGATTAATGATGTTGAGCATTCTTTCATGTGTTTGTTGGCAGTGTGTATATCTTCTTTGGAGAAATGTCCATTCAGGTCTTCTGCCCATTTTTGGATTGGGTTGTTTATTTTTTTTTTGATATTGAGCTGCATGAGCTACTTGTAAATTTTGGAGATTAATCCTTTGTCTGTTGCTTCATTTGCAAATATTTACTCCCATTCTGAGGGCTGTCTTTTGGTCTTGTTTATGGTTTCCTTTGCTGTGCAAAAGCTTAGAAGTTTCATTAGGTCTCATTTGTTAATTTTTGTTTTTATTTCCATTTCCCTAGGAGGTGGGTCAAAAAGGATCTTGCTGTGATTTATGTCATAGAGTGTTCTGACTATGTTTTTTCTCTAGGAGTTTGATAGTTTCTGGCCTTATATTTTGGCCTTTAACCCATTTTGAGCTTATTTTTGTTTGTGGTGTTAGGGAGTGATCTAATCTCATACTTTTACATGTACCTGTCCAGTTTCCCCAGCACCACTTATTGAAGAGGTTGTCCTTTCTCCACTGTACATTCCTGCTTCCTTTATCAAAGATAAGGTGACCATATGTGTGTGGGTTTATCTCTGGGCTTTCTATCCTGTTCCATTGATCTATATTTCTGTTTTTGTGCCAGTACCATATTGTCTTGATTACTGTAGCTTTGTAGTATAGTCTGAAGTCAGGGAGCCTGATTCCTCCAGCTCCGTTTTTCATTCTCAAGATTGCTTTGGCTATTCGGGGTCCTTTGTGTTTCCATAAAAATTGTGAAATTTTTGGTTCTAGTTCTGTGAAAAATGCCAGTGGTACTTTGATAGGAATTGCATTGAATCTGTAGATTGGGTAGTAGAGTCATTTTCACAATGTTGATTCTTCCCATCCAAGAACATGGTATATCTCTCCATCTATTTGTACCATCTTTAATTTCTTTCATCAGTGTCTTATAATTTTCTGCATACAGGTCTTCTGTGCCCTTAGGTAGATTTATTCCTAGATATTTTATTCTTTTTGCTGCATTGGTAAATGGGATTGTTTTCTTGATTTCACTTTCAGTTTTTTCATCGTTATTGTATAGGAATGCCAGAGATTTCTGTGCATTAATTTTGTATCCTGCTACTTTACCAAATTCATTGATTAGCTCTAGTAGTTTTCTGGTGGCATCTTTAGGATTCTCTATGTATAGTATCATGTCATCTGCAAACAGTGACAACTTTACTTCTTCTTTTCCGATTTGAATTTATTTCATTTCTTTTTCTCCTCTGTTTGCTGTGGCTAAAACTTCCAAAACTATGTTGAATAAGAGTGGTGAGAGTGGGCAACCTTGTTTTATTCCTGATCTTAGTGGAAATGGTTTCAGTTTTTCACCATTGAGGACGATGTTGGCTGTGGGTTTATCATATATGGTCTTTATTATGTTGAGGAAAGTTTCCCTCTATGCCTACTTTCTGCAGGGTTTTTATCATAAATGGGTGTTGAATTTTGTCGAAATCTTTCTCTGCATCTATTGAGATGATCATGTGGTTTTTCTCCTTCATTTTGTTAATATGGTGTATCACGTTGATTGATTTGCATATACTGAAGAATCCTTGCATTCCTGGAATAAACCCCACTTGATCATGGTGTATGACCCTTTTAATGTGCTGTTGAATTCTGTTTGCTAGTATTTTGTTGAGGATTTTTGCATCTATGTTCATTAGTGTTATTGGCCTGTAGTTTTCTTTCTTTGTGACATCCCTGTCTGGTTTTGGTATCAGGGTGATGGTGGCCTCGTAGAATGAGTTTGGGAGTGTTCCTCCCTCTGCTATATTTTGGAAGAATTTGAGAAGGATAGGTGTTAGCTCTTCTCTAAATGTTTGATAGTGTTTGCCTGTGAAGGAATATGGTCCTGGGGTTTTGTTTGTTGGAATTTTTTTTTTTTTTTTTTTTTTTTTTTTTTTGTGATACACGGGCCTCTCACTCTTGTGGCCTCTCCCATTGCGGAACACAGGCTCTGGACACACATGCTCAGTCTCCATGGCTCTCGGGCTCAGCTGCTCCGCAGCATGTTGGATGCTTCTGGACCAGAGCACAAACCCGTGTCCCCTGCATCGGCAGGCAGACTCTCAACCACTGCGCCACCAGGGAAGCCTCTGTTGGCAGATTTTTAACCACAATTTCAATTTCAGTGCTTGTGATTGGTCTGTTCATATTTTCTATTTCTTCCTGATTCACTCTTGGCAGGTGTGCATTTCTAAGAATTTGTCCATTTCTTCCGGGTTGTCCATTTTATTGGCATATAGTTGCTTGTAGTAATCTCTCATGATCTTTGTATTTCTGCAGTGTCAGTTGTTGCTTCTCCTTTTTCATTTCTAACTCTATTGATTAGAGTCTTCTCTCTTTTTTTCTTGATGAGTCTGGCTAATGTTTTATCAATTTTGTTTATCTTCTCAAAGAACCAGCTTTTAGTTTTATTGATCTTTGCTATTGTTTCCTTCATTTCTTTTTCATTTATTGCTGATCTGATTTTTATGATTTATTTCCTTCTGCTAACTTTGGGATTTTTGTTCTTCTTGCTCTAATTGCTTTAGGTGCAAGGTTAGGTTGTTTATTTGAGTGTTTCCTGTTTCTTAAGGTAGGATTGTATTGCTATAAACTTCCCCCTTAGAACTGCTTTTGCTGCATTCCATAGGTTTTGGGTCATCATGTCTCCATTGTCATTTGCTTCTAGGTATTTTTTTTTTTCTCTTTGATTTCTTCTGTGATCACTTCGTTATTATGTAGTGTATTGTTTAGCCTCCATGTGTTTGTATTTTTTACAGATCTTTTCCTGTAATTGATATCTAGTCTTATAGCATTGTTGTCGGTAAAGATACTTGATAAAATTTCAATTTTCTTAAATTTACCAAGGCTTGATTTGTGACCCAAGATATGATCTATCCTGGAGAATGTTCCATGAGCACTTGAGAAAAATGTGTATTCTGTTGTTTTTGGATGGAATGTCCTATAAATATCAATTAAGTCCAACTTGTTTAATGTGTAATTTAAAGCTTCTGTTTCCTTATTTATTTTCATTTTAGATGATTTGTCCATTGGTGAAAGTTGGGTGTTAAAGTCCCTTACTATGGATGTGTTACTGTCGATTTCCCCTTTTATGGCTGTTAGTATTTGCCTTATGTATTGAGGTGCTCGTATGTTGGGTGCATAAATATTTACAATTGTTATATCATCTTCTTGTATCACTCCCTTTATCATTATGTATGTCCTTCTTTGTCTCTTCTAATAGTCTTTATTTTCTAGTCTATTTTGTCTGATATGAGAATTGCTACTCCAGCTTTCTTTTGGTTTCCATTTGCATGAACATCTTTTTCCATCCCTTTACTTTCAGTCTGTATGTGTCTCTAGTTCTGAAGTGGGTCTCTTGTAGACAGCATCTGTATGGGTCTTTTCTTTGTATCCATTCAGCCAGTCTGTGTCTTTTGGTAGGAACATTTAACCCATTTACATTTAAGGTAATTGTCGATATGTATGTTCCAACCCATTTTCTTAATTGTTTCAGGTTTGGTATTGTAGGTCTTTTCTTTCTCTTGTGTTTCTTGCCTAGAGAAGTTCCTTTAGCATTTGTTGTAAAGCTGGTTTGGTGGTGCTGAACTCTCTCACCTTTTGCTTGTCTGTAAAGGTTTTAATTTCTCCATCAAATCTGAATGAGATCCTTGCTGGGTAGAGTAATCTTGGTTGTAGTTTTTTTCTCCTTCATCACTTTAAATATGTCTTGCCTGTCCCTTCTGTCTTGCAAAGTTTCTTCTGAAAGATCAGCTGTTAACCTTATGGGGATTCCCTTGTGTGTTATTTGTTGTTTTTCCCTTGCTGCTTTTAATATGTTTTCTTTGTATTTAATTTTTGACAGTTTGATTAATATGTTTCTTGGCATGTTTCTCCTTGGATTTATCCTGTATGGTTCTCTCTGTGCTTCCTGGACTTGATTAACTATTTATTTTCCTGTATTAGTGAAGTTTTCAACTATAATCTATTCAAATATTTTCTCAGTCCCTTTCTTTTTCTCTTCTTCTTCTGGAACACCTATAATTCAAATATTGTTGTGTTTAATGTTGTCCCAGACGTCTCTGAGACTGTCCTCAGTTCTTTTCATTCTTTTTTCGTTATTCTGCTCTGCAGTAGTTATTTCCACTCTTTTATCTTCCAGGTCACTTATCTGTTCTTTTGCCTCAGTTATTCTGCTATTGATCCCATCTAGAGTATTTTTAATTTCATTTATTGTGCTGGTTATCATTGCTTGTTTCATCTTTAGTTCTTTTAGGTCCTTGTTAAATGTTTCTTGCATTTTGTCTCTTCTATTTCCAAGATTTTGGATCATCTTTACTATCATTATTCTGAATTCTTTTTCAGGTAGACTGCCTATTTCCTCTTCATTTGTTAGGTCTGATTGGTTTTTATCTTGCTCCTTCATCTGCTGTGTGTTTTTCTGTCTTCTCATTTTGCTTATCTTACTGTGTTTGGGGTCTCCTTTTTGCAGGCTGCAGGTTTGTATTTCCCGTTGTTTTTGGTGTCTGTCCCCTGTGGCTAAAGTTCGTTCAGTGGGTTGTGTAGGCTTCCTAGTGAAGGGGACTAGCGTCTGTGTTCTGGTGGATGAGGCTGGGTCTTGTCTTTCTGTTGGGCAGATCCACATCTGTTGGTGTGTTTTGGGGTGTCTGTGGACTTATTATGGTTTTAGACAGCCTCTGTTCAAAAGGATGTGGTTGTGTTCCTGTCTTGCTAGTTGTTTGGCATAGGGTGTCCAGCACTGTAGCTTGCTGGTCATTGAGTGAAGCTGGGTGCTGCTGTTGAGATGGAGATCTCTGGGAGATTTTTGCCATTTGTTATTATGTGGAGCTGGGAGGTCTCTTGTGGACCAGTGTCCTGAAGTTGGGTCTCCCACCTCAGAGGCACAGCACTGACTCCTGGCTGCAGCACCAATAGCCTTTCATCCACATGGCTTAGAATAAAAGGGAGAAAAAGTAGAAAGAAAGAAAGAAAGAAAGAAAGAAAGAAAGAAAGAGAGAGAGAGAGAAAGAAAGAAAGGAAGGAAGGAAGGAAGAAAAGGAGAAAGAAAGAGGATGAAATAAAATAAAATAAAGATAAAATAAAATAAAGTTATTAAAATAAAAAATAATTATTAAGAAAAAAATATTAAAGGAAACAAAAAACAAACAAATAAAACCAGATGGTTAGAACTGTGGGACAAGTGGTGAAAGCAAAGCTATACAGACAAAATCTTTCACAGAAGCATACACATACACACTCACAAAAAGAGGAAAAGGGGAAAAAATCGTAAATCTTGCTCTTAACGTCCACCTCCTCAATTTGGGATGATTCGTTGTCTATTCAGGTATTCCACAGCTGCAGGGTACATCATGTTGATTGTGGAGCTTTAATCCGCTGCTTGTGAGGCTGCTGGGAGAGATTCCCCTTTCTTTTCTTTTTTCGCACAGCTCCCGGGGCTCAGCTTTGGATTTTGCCCTGCCTCTGCGTGTAGGTCGCCGGAGGGCGTCTCTTCTTCGCTCAGACAGGGCGAGGTTAAAGGAGCAGCTGCTTCAGGGGCTCTGGCTCACTCAGACCAGGGAGAGGGAGGGGTGTAGATGCGGTGCAAGCCTGCGGCAGCAGAGGCCAGTGGTACGTTGCACCAGCCTGAGGTGTGCCGTGCGTTCTCCCGGGGAAGTTTTCCGCGGATCCTGGGACCCTGGCAGTTGGGGGTTGCACAGTCTCCCCAGAAGGGAGGTGTGGATAGTGACCTGTGCTCACACACAGGCTTCTTGGTGGCGGCAGCAGCAGCCTTAGCGTCTCATGCCCGTGTCTGGGGTCCACGCTGTTAGCCATGGCTCGCGCCTGTCTCTGGAGTTTCTTTAAGTGGCGCTCTTAATCCGCTCTCCTCACGCACCTGGAAACAAAGAGGAAAGAAAAAGTCTCTTGCCTCTTTGGCAGGTCCAGACTTTTCCCCGGACCCCCGCCCAACCATCCGTGGTGCACTAACCCCTTCAAGCTGTGTTCATGCCGCCAACCCCAGTCCTCTCCCTTCTCTCTGACTTAAGCCCGAGCCTCAGCTCCCAGCCCCACCTGCCCCAGAGGGTGAGCAGCCAAGCCTCTCGGGCTGGTGAGTGCCGAACGGCACCGATCCTCTGTGTGGGAATCTCTCCGCTTTGCCCCCTGCACCCCTGTTGCTGTGCTCTCCTCCGCGGCTCTGAAGCTTCCCCCCTCTGCCACCCGCAGTCTCCGCCCATGAAAGGGCTTCCTAGTGGAAACCTTTCCTCCTTCACGACTCCCTCTCGCTGGTGCAGGTCCCATCCCTATTCTTTTGTCTCTGTTTATTCTTTTTTCTTTTGCCCTACCCAGGTACGTGGGGACCTTCTTGCCTTTTGGGAGGTCTGAGGTCTTCTGCCAGCATTCAGTAGGTGTTCTGTAGGAGTTGTTCCACGTGTGGATGTATTTCTGGTGTATCTGTGGGGAGGAAGGTGATCTCCACGTCTTATTCTTCTGCCATCTTCCTGATTTCTCCTAAAATAATTTTTAAAATTTTGAAATTATAATTTTAAATTTTATGGCAGTAGAGCTATTTTTAAAAATAAAATTGAAGGAAAAGCAAGACCTATCAGACATTATATGTGTTGCAAAATTATAAAATTTAAATGAGCATAACATAATTAGATACACATAAGTAACACAGGATATATATATATATATATGAGGATTCGATTTTTTTCTCCCATACAAAATGCTATGTGTCATAGAGACATCATAAACCATCGAGCAAGGGAAGAATTACTTAATACAACTGTTTTGTTAATTGGTTTGCTACTTAGAAAATTATGATATGAAATGCAAAAATTCAAACATGAATTTACAGAGAAATAAAAATAATAATTTATTAAACTTGTGCTAACAACATTTTTATAAACTTAAATATATTAGAATAGATTTGAGGTACATAAAATTAGAATGTTATTCAAAACAGAATGCAAAGTTAAATAACACAATTAAAAAGTTCACAGTAAGAGAGTATTAATGTTATTAACATGAAGATTTCACAAATCAAGAAATCTTGTAATCTCACTAGATAAGCAACCAATGGGTATGACCTAATGTTTAATGAAAGAGGACATACAAATGGTTAATAAACTTATAGAAAATAGTCTCCCTTATCAATGTTCAAAAGGCAAATAAATTCAAATAAAAATTTTAATTGTAGGCAAATTAAACATGTAAAACTGTAGTAAAAAATGATAAATTTGTGCCCAAGAACAATGCAATAAAAATTATCTCAGAAACAATTTGGGACAATTATGAAAATTCAATATACTTATACAATTTTATTTGATAATTACACTTCTGGAAATCTTTTATAAAAATTGATCATAAATTTTGAAATAAAGCAAAACAAACAATAAAATTTGCAGAAATATGTATGATAAAATTGTTCTTAATAATGAGAAGTAAAACAACCCATAATGGTTAATTTTATGTGTCAACTTGACTAGGCCATGGGGTTCCCAGATATATGGTTTAACATTATTTTTGGGTTAAACTATATTTCTACTGTGAAAGTATTTCCAGATGAGATTAGCATTTGAATCAGTAGACTGAATAAAGCAGATTGCCCTCCCCAATGTGAGTGGCATCATCCAATCTACTGAGGGCCTGAATGGAAAAAAACTGCAGAAAAAGAGAGAATTTTTTTCTCTTTCTGCCTGACTACTGAACTGAGACACCAGTCTTCATTGCCCTTGGACTAGACCTTACACCTTAGGCTTCTCCTGGGTCTCCAGTTTGATAACTACAGATCATGAACCTTCTCAGTCTTCATAAGCATTTTAGCCAATTCCTTAAAATAAATCCATTCACCTATCTATCATCTCCCTTACATAGCCTTGCATTCTGTATGCTACCGATTCATCCATATCACTTCCTCTATTCATCTTGTACCCTCAAAACCCATTCTTGGTGTCTTATCAGTACATATTTGCAAGCTATTATAGCTCTTTTGGGGAAACAATCCCTTTCCTCCTATAGGAGGTACAGTAGTTTACTGAACTTTATACTAGCTGTTAGTTAGAAATGATGGGGGAAGGTGGAAGGAAATCTTAAAGAAAGTGATTATCATCTTGGGAAGCATTCATCTCAGTAGAGGTCTCTGCAAGTTCTCCAGGAAAAAGAAGGCTATTATCCTCTAGAAAGGGACATGAGACAGATCTGCGACCTTGGAGGGTTCTGGGAATCTGTTTATTCAAGATTCTCAAGGGTATCTATGCAGGTAGCTGGGGACCATTCTTTTTATATCTAGACCCTGTCTTTAGCATGGGAGACATATCAGGACTGGGAATCAAGCCTTCTCTGTAATTCAACTACTCTGACAATTAGGTCCTTGATCTGTTTTTTCCTGATTTGCCCTCCAGTTGCAGGAAATAAGGGTCTTTTTAAATACTATCAAAAATATCCTTAAGCTTCACTCTGTGCTAAAGGTATCTGTTGGCTGATTTGAGTCTGTCATTTTTATTTATCACATTAATATAATTTAAAAATGACTAAATAATTTCACAGTCTCCAAAATTACCATTGCTGTTACATATCTCAAATATCAGAGATATTGTATAAATCTGTAATCCTCTCTCACAGATATTTCATCTCAATTCGCCACCTGTGAGAGGCTTACTAATAGTTATGCTACAGAATGTGAAGGATTATCACCATGCCCCCAATACTAGCAATGCAGTCATTTTTGCTATCTGACTAGACAGTAACCCAACCCTGGAGTACCCTCTGAGGATCTGTTTCCTAGAATAATTTCTAACTCCTTTAGTGGGGTTCCCCTTAGAATCAAATCCTGAGAGGATCCTGTGCACTCTTTAGTTTTCGGGGGAAGTACAAAAATTTAAAAGAACAAAGGAATGTGAAGATGATACAGAAAAGGAAAAGCATCATGTCAAGTTATTATTAAGCACAATCTCCAGGGAAGATCTGGGAAAAGGTAAAACACATACCTCAGAATTATTCTGGCCAAAGGTTAAGGAGCTAGATTCTTTATATTCTTGAACCCATTGGTTAAGGGATGCTCCTTAATTCACAGACATTTCTGGTCACTTATGCTCTGGCAAATAGGGCACTGGAAGTATTGGTCAGCCTTCCAACAAAGATGGCAGTGTTGATGACAGGAAGTTATGTTGGCACTCACAGAAGAGAAGAGGGATCCAAAGTTTCTGGGCAGAGAATTGACAATGATAAAAATTGTCTGATGTATTTTGTTGCTTCTTCTTTAAATACTGCTGAATTAAACATACTCTTAAATTTCTGGGTAAAATAAGTATTATTTTGTAAATAAAGAAGCTAGACAATTCTGCCAAATTGCTTCAAATATAGGTAATAGACAAATCAGTATACACCTTAGTCATAGCAAATGGAAAGACAGTAAAGTGTCAAAATACCCACATAACAGAGTTCTTGCAAGAATTCGTCTATTCAAAAATTAAACTATTTACGGCTTCCCTGGTGGCGCAGTGGTTGAGAGTCCACCTGCCGATGCAGGGGACATGGGTCCGTGCCCCAGTCCAGGAGGATCCCACGTGCTGTGGAGTGGCTGGGCCTGTGAGCCATGGTCACTGAGCCTGCACGTCCGGAGCCTGTGCTCACAACGGGAGAGGCCACCACAGTGGGAGGCCAGCTTACTGCAAAAAATAAAAATAAATAAAAATAAAGTATTTAATATGAAGCTATTTTAAAGAAATTATTTCAGATTAGTGATTTCTTTTCATGGATTAATGCTTAACCGGTAATAACTAAACCAGTAAAAATACTTAAATGTAATGCTGGAAAAACTTTTGATTGAAATTCAATAATTGGTTCACATCACTGAGAATAATACCACTAGTGGTATTTAAACCAGTACAAAACATCTGTATTCATTTTTAAAAATTATTAACAAAGTATTTATCAAGCATGTACTATGTGTCAGGCACAGGTCCAGGCACTGAGGATACAGGAGTGAATGAAACAGACAAAAATTCTTGTCTTTCTGAAGTTTACACAACCTTCGTTTGTAGATGTAGCTTCATGGTAATTACACTTAAGGGTTCAAGTATCTGATTATTTCATTATATCTTCTAGTGCTATTATGTCTGAGCATTTATATAGAGACATAATAATTTTATTATACTTTGCCTTTATTCCTCCTTTATCCTGAATTTAAGGCCTTGTATTTTTAAAAAAAATTATGTTTGTAGGTATTATCTTTGAGTTTAATTTTGGCATCATAGAGGAAACATTCCACAGTATTTATTATAAAAAGAGGCATTAAATGATTGAGTTGATAACAACTTCATTAAAGTACACACATTCTAAATGTCAGGAAAATGATAAAGTCCTTGAGCTCTATCATATGAATGCTGATCTGAGAGTTTTTGAAGATTCTAGAGTAAGTGTCCTTGTATCTTTAAAAAGATGTAATGTCCATTACAAATAAATATGCTATGCTTTACTTTATCACTAAAAAAAAAAAAAAAAAACAGTATAATATCTATGAAGTTTCTCAACTAGAAAATATCTCTTTTCTCAGTTACACTTCTAAAATATCAACTCTCCATAGCTCTCTGGTGGGGAAAGTATCTAACCTTCCATTACAAGTTCCCCTGCTCTCCTTGTTCAGTTACAGAGTTAGTCTGACAATTCCCAAGTCTCTCTCTATGAGTCGGTTTTCTTACATACATCAAGATCTGCACAACAATTTTGCAACTGGAGGTCTCCACTTGCATATTACACTGTCATTTCAAATCCCTAACTAAACTCATTCTGATTTCCATTCTCAAATTTACACTCTCTCTTCTCTCTGTGAATGGCATGAGGATATCTACCCAGTTGAATACTGAGACACTAAAGAGTTATCCTAGATATGCCCTTCTCACTCACACTCACCCATCTATCTCCTAATCTCTGAAATTCTCCTCAGTATATTCCTAGTGACACTAAACAGTTTCAGAGAGGCATCATTTCTAGCCTAGATGACTAAAAAAAGATTCATAAAGTTTATCTTTCTCTTAGTATCATCTGGTCTTGTCTATTTCTAGTCCATTTTCCTCTCCACAGGATCCAGATTAATCATTCTTGAAAGAAAATCTGGTTATATCATGTCCACATTAAAATCTCTTCAAGGGTATTACATTGTCCTCTGGATAAAATTCAAAATCTGAAATGATTAGATTGGATTCTTTAGTCTCTGTTTTCTCCAATTTTAATTCTCTACTCATAAACTCCTACACATTATTCAGGCTCCTTTCAAGGTGTCACTTCTATTTTGGAATCATTTCTGGTCACTCAACCTGTCCTAGGATGTGTAACTTCCTATGTGCTCTCAAAGACTCCTATCCTACTGCTTTCACAGTGCTCATCACAAAACATAGTAATTAATATTTTGTTTGCCTCTCTAGCTTCCTGTTTTGTACCTTTGTATCCTAATCCTAAACACAATAGTGGGTATAGTAGTTGCCCAAATATATTACTGAATTCATAAATAAAGATTATTACTAAATAGTAATGTATATTCAATGGTAATATTTTATATTTTTGAAAGAGTAATTTTTTGTAGTTAAAAGACTTCATTTCATTGAGAAGTTTTAGGTTCACAGAAAAATTAAGCAGAATGTAAAGAGTGCTCCCATATAACCTCATACTTGTATCCTCCTATTATTAATATCTTGAATTACATGGTACATTTGTTACAGTTAATGACCCAATACTGATAAAATTATTATTAAGAAAAGTCCACAGGTTATATTATGATTTACTCAGATTTATATTTTTTCCTTGTTTCTGGTACTTTAGAATAAATCAGAAAATTTGCATTTTGTACTTTATAAATATAAAATGAAATTTCTGAGGATTTGGGCCAAAATATGGGCAAACACTGGTGAAGTTTATCTAATATACTTATTGCATTAAACAAATATTTTTTCAGTACTACAAATATATGAAGTGCTGTGCTAGGTTCTGAGGATTCAAAGCTGAATAAGATATGGCCCCTTCCATTACTGAGCTCCCTTTCATTTGTGGAAGAGAGGAGGAATGAGTAACCTAATTACCTGATGGCAGGTTAGTAAGTGCTGTGGTGGGATATTCATAGAGTGCCACTTCAATAAAATAGAAAATTTCAAAACATTAGACTCTCTGTGGAGAAGATGACTGGGGAAGGTTTACCAGAGGATATGATAGCTTGAACTGAATGTTGAAATTTGAATAGGATTTAGCAGATGAATAAGGAAAATAAAATCATTCCAACTGGAATAACAGCATGTATGAAGACATGAAGTCTAAAACAAAAGAACATGTTTTAGTGGCTAAAGAAAAGGGGTACAGATGTTACAAAGCAACACAAGAGAAATAAGTCAGTTAATGAAAGATGTTCATTTCTAAGCTAAGATGTATGAATTTTATCTTCAAAAATAGGAATTTAGAGTACTATGTTTGGAAATGAGATTATAATTTTAGTTTTATTTAAAAGATTACTCTGTATTGGTAGAATAAAAATAAATTTTAAAATATGAATCCATAGAAATGTACATATATGATAAAAATTTTAACATAATCACTTGCAGGTTAAATATAAGATAAATAATTCCCAAGTCACTACAGAACAAAAGACTAAAGAACGTTTGAGTAATTTAGTTAAAGCAGTGAACTTGGGGTAAAAGAATAGTGTGAAATATTAAAAGCATAAAATATGAAGTGTAATAATAGAAGTAAGCCCAACTGGGACTTCCCTGGTGACACAGTGGTTAAGAATCCGGCTGCCAATGCAGGGGACATGGGTTTGAGCCCTGGTCCAGGAACATCCCACATGCTGTGGAGCAACTTAGCCCGTGAGCCACAACTACTGAGCCTGCATGCTACAACTACTGAAGCTCACGTACCTAAGGCCTGTGCTCTACAACAAGAGAAGACACCACAATGAGAAGCCCATGCACCACAACAAAGAGTAGCCCCCATTCACCACAACTAGAGAAAGCCCACACACAGCAATAAAGACCCAACCCAGCCAAAAATAAATAAATAAAAATAATGACACTTTAAAAAACAAAAGAAGTAAGCCCAACTGAAGATAAATGTGCTAAACCTCACTACTTAAAAGCTCTTAGACCACAAAACAATGAAAATATATGAAGACCAAAAACTAAATAATACAAACAGAATAAAAATAATGTGATATGAGAACAATTAAAAAGCAATAGTGGCAATATCAATATTATACAAATGATCATGGCCATTATCAACATGATTATAATCATCATAGAATTTTTGATTTACCATGTTGCCAGATACTATATAAGGATTAAATGTACAGTATAACATGAACATTTAATCATCAAAAACATTTATGAGTCAAATAATTTATTACTGTTTTATGACCTAACATATGATCTATCCTAGAGAATTTTTCATATGCACTTGAGAATATTTATTATGCTGCTGCTGGATGGAATGTTCTGAAAATGCCTGTTAAGTCTCTTTGGTCTAACGTGTAGTTTAAGACCAATGTTTTCTTATTTATTTTCAATCTAGATGATTTTTCCATTGTTGAAAGTGAGGTATTGAAGTTCCCTACTATCCTTATATTGCTATTTATTTTTTCTTTAGTTCTATCAATATTTGCTTTATATATTTAGGTTTTCCTTGGCTGTGTGCATAAATATTTACAAAGGTTTTATTCTCTTGGTTGATAATCATTAATCATTATATATGCCCTTAATCATTATATAATGACATTTCATGGCTCTTTTACAGTCTTTGCCTTAAAGTTTTTTTTTTTTTTTTTTTCCTGATATAACTCTAGCTATCCTTGTTTTCTTTCGGTTTCTATTCTCATGGAATCTCTTTTTCATCACTTCATTTTGATTTTGTGTGTATCCCTAAGGCTGAAGTGAGTCTCTTATGATTAGAATATAGTTCAGTCTTGATTTTTATCCATTTGGCCACTCCATGTCTTTTGATTCAAGAATGCAGTCCATTTAAATTTTAAGTATTATTGATATGTATGGACTTACTGTTACCATTTTGTTAATTGCTTTCTGGTTGTTTTGTAATTCCTTTATTCTTCTCTTTTTCCCTTTGTCTCTTCTTTGGAATTTGATAATTTTCTGTAGTGGTATGCTTAGACTTCTTTCTCTTTATTCTTTGTGTATCTGTTATAGGTTTTTGTTTTGTGGTTTTCTTGAGGTTTATATAAAATATAACTGTCCATTTTAAGTTGATAACAACTTAAGTGTGAACACATACTGAAACTGTATATTTTTACAGTTCCTTCACATGTTTTATGTCACAATTTACATTCTTTATCTTTACATCTCTTTTTTTAGAGTTTTTAATCTTTTTAACCTGTGCATACATTAACAAACTATTGTAGTTGTAGCTATTGTTATTACTTTTATCTTTTAACCTTCATGCTAGACTTCTAAGTGATTTACCCACCATCTTTACACTACAATGCTAAATTTAGAGTATTCTGAATTTAACTACACATTTACCTTTACCAGTGATATTTATACTTTCCTATAGTTTCTTGTTACTAAATAGCATCTTTTCATTTCAGCTTGAAGACATCCCTTTAATATTTCTTAAATGTGCGTGGGTTTATCTCTGGGCTTTCTATCCTGTTCCATTGATCTATATTTCTGTTTTTGTGCCAGTACCACACAGTCTTCATTACTGTAGCTTTGTAGTTTAATCTGAAGTCAGGGAGCCTGATTCCTCCAGCTCCATTTTTCGTTCTCAAGATTGCTTGGGCTATTTGGGATCATTTATGTTCCATAAAAATCGTGAAATTTTTTGTTCTACTTCTGTGAAAAATGCCAGTGGTACTTTGATAGGAATTGCATTGAATCTGTAGATTGCTTTGGGTAGTAGAGTCATTTTCACAATGTTGATTCTTCCAACCCAAGAACATGGTATATCTCTCCATCTATTTTTATCATCTTTAATTTCTTTCATCAGTGTCTTATAATTTTCTGCAAACAGGTCTTTTGTCTCCTTAGTTAGGTTTATTCCTAGATATTTTATTATTTTTCTTGAAATGGTAAATAGGAGTGTTACATTAATTTCAGTTTCAGACTTTTCATCATTAGCGTATAGGAATGTCAGAGTTTTCTGTGCATTAATTTTGTATCTGGCTACTTTACCGAATTCATTGATTAGCTCTAGTAGTTTTCTGGTAGCATCTTTAGGATTCTCTATGTATAGTATCATGTCATCTGCAAACAGTGACAGCTTTACTTCTTCTTTTCTGATTTGGATCCCTTTTATTTCCTTTTCTTCTCTGATTGCTGTGGCTAAAACTTCCAAAACTATGTTGAATAATAGTGGTGAGAGTGGGCAACCTTGTCTCTTTCCTGATCTTAGTGGAAATGGTTTCAGTTTTTCACCATTGAGGATGATGTTGGCTGTGGGTTTGTCATATATGGCCTTTATTATGTTGAGGAAAGTTCCCTCTATGCCTACTTTCTGCAGGGTTTTTATCATAAATCGGTGTTGAATTTTGTCGAAAGCTTTCTCTGCATCTATTGAGATGATCATGTTTTTTCTCCTTCAGTTTGTTGATTGATCACGTTGATTGATTTATGTATATTGAAAAATCCTTGCATTTTTGGAATAAACACCACTTGATCATGGGGTATGATCCTTTTAATGTGTTGTTGGATTCTATTTCCTAGTATTTTGTTGAGGATTTTTGCATCTATGTTCATCAGTGATATTGGCCTGTAATTTCCTTTCTTTGTGACACCTTTGTCTGGTTTTGGTAACAGGGTGATGGTGGCCTCGTAGAATAAGTTTGGGGGTGTTCCTCCCTCTGCTATATTTTGGAAGAATTTGAGAAGGATAGGTGTTAGCTCTTCTCTAAATGTTTGATAGAATTCTACTGTGAAGCCATCTGGTCCTGGGCTTTTGTTTGTTGGAAGATTTTTAATCACAGTTTCAATTTCAGTGCTTGTGATTGGTCTGTTCATATTTTCTATTTCTTCCTTGTTCAGTCTCAGCAGGTTGTGCATTTCTAAGAATTTGTCAATTTCTTCCAGATTGTCCATTTTATTGGCATAGAGTTGCTTATAGTAATCTCTCATGATCTTTTGTATTTCTGCAGTGTCAGTTGTTATTTCTCCTTTGTCATTTCTAATTCTATCAATTTGAGTCTTCTCCCTTTTTTTCTTGATGAGTCTGGCTAATGGTTTATCAATTTTGTTTATCTTCTCAAAGAACCAACTTTTAGTTTTATTGATCTTTTCTATCATTTCATTTCTTTTTCACCCATATCTGATCTTTATGATTTCTTTCCTACTGCTAACTTTGTGTTTTTTTTGTTGTTGTTGTTCTTCTTTCTCTAATTGCTTTAGGTGCATGGTTAGTTTGTTTATTTGAGATATTTCCTGTTTCTTAAGGAAGGATTGTGTTGCTATAAACTTCCCTCTTAGAGCTACTTTTGCTGCATCCCATAGGTTTTGGATGGTCATGTCTCCATTGTCATTTGTTTCTAGGTATTTTTTGATTTCCCCTTTGATTTCTTCAGTGATTACTTGATTATTAAGTAGTGTATTGTTTAGCCTCCATGTGTTTGTATTTTTTACAGGTCTTTTCCTGTAATTGATATCTAGTCTCATAGCGTTATGGTTGGAAAAGATACGTGATACAATTTCAATTTTCCTTAATTTACCATGGCTTGATTTGTGATCCAAGATATGATCCATCCTGGAGAATGTTCCATGAGCACTTCAGAAGAATGTGTATTGTGTTGTTTTTGGATGGAATGTCCTATAAATATCAATTAAGTCCAACTTGTTTAATGTATCATTTAAAGCTTATGTTTCCTTATTTATTTTCATTTTGGATGATCTGTCCATTGGTGAAAATGGGGTGTTAAAGTCCCCTAATATGATTGGGTTACTGTCGATTTCCCATTTTATGGCTGATAGTATTTGCCTTATGTATTGAGGTGCTCCTATATTAGGCGCATAAATATTTACAATTGTTATATCTTCTTCTTGGATTCATCCCTTGTTCATTATGTAGTGTCCTTCTTTGTCTGTTGCAATAGCCTTTGTTTTAAAATCTATTTTGTCTGATATGAGAATTGCTACTCCAGCTTTCTTTTGATTTCCACTTGCATGGAATATCTTTTTCCATCCCCTCACTTTCAGTCTGTATGTGTCCCTAGATCTGCAGTGGGTCTCTTGTAGACAGCATATATATGGGTCTTGTTTTTGTATCCATTCAGCCAATCTGTGTCTTTTGGTGGAAGCATTTAATCCATTTACATTTAAGGTAATTATCGATATGTATGTTTCTATTCCCATTTTCTTAAATGTTTTGGGTTTGTTATTGTAGGTCTTTCCCCTCTCTTGTGTTTCCTGCCTAGAGAAGTTCCTTTAGAATTTGTTGTAAAGCTGGTTTGCTGGTGCTGAATTCTCTCAGTTTTTGCTTGTCTGTAAAGGTTTTAATTTCTCCATCAAATCTGAATGAGATGCTTGCTGGGTAGAGTAATCTTGCTTGTAGCTTTTTCTCCTTCATCACTTTCAATATGTCTTGCCACTCCCTTCTGTCTTGCACAGTTTCTGCTGAAAGATCAGCTGTTAACCTTATGGAGATTCCCTTGTGTTTTTTTTTTGTTTGTTTGTTTTGTTTTGTTTTCCCTTGATGCTTTTAATATGTTTTCTTTGTATTTAATTTTTGATAGTTTGATTAATATATGTTTTGGCGTGTTTCTCCTTGGATTTATCCTGTATGGGACTCTCTGTGCTACCTGGACTTGGTTAATTATTTCCTTTCCCATATTAGGGAATTTTTCAACTATAATCTCTTCAAATATTTTCTCAGTCCCTTTCTTTTTCTCTTCTTCTTCTGGAACCCCTATAATTCGAATGTTAGTGCGTTTAATGTTGTCCCAGACGTCTCTGAGACTGTCCTCAGTTCTTTTCATTCTTTTTTCTTTATTCTGCTCTGCAGTAGTTATTTCCACTATTTTATCTTCCAGGTCACTTATCCATTCTTCTGCCTCAGTTATTCTGCTATTGATCCCTTCTAGAGAATTTTTAATTTCATTTATTGTGTTGGTCATCATTGTCTGTTTGCTCTTTAGTTCTTCTATGTCCTTGTTAAACATGCCTTATTTTGTCTATTCTATTTCCAAGATTTTGGATCATCTTTACTATCATTATTCTGAATCGTTTTTCAGGTAGACTGCCTATTTCCTCTTCATTTATTATGCCTGGTGGGATTTTACCTTGCTCCCTCATCTTCTGTGTGTTTTTCGGTCTTCTCATTTTGCTAAACTTACTGTGTTTGGGGTCTCCTTTTTGCAGGCTGCAGGTTCGTATTTCCCATTGTTTTTGGTGTCTGTTCCCAGTGGCTAAGGGTGGTTCAGTGGGTTGTGTAGGCTTCCTAGTGGAGGGGACTAGTGCCTGTGTTCTGGTGGATGAGGCTGGATCTTGTCTTTCTTGTGGGCAGGTCCACATCTGGTGTTGTGTTTTTGGGTGTCTGTGGCCTTATTATGATTTTACACAGCTTCTCTTCTAATGGATGGGGCTGTGATCCTGTCTTGCTAGTTGTTTGGCATAGGGTGTCCAGCAATGTAGCTTGCTGGTCGTTGAGTGAAGCTGGGTCTTAGCATTGAGATGGCGATATCTGGGAGATTTTTACTGTTTGATATTATGTGGTACTGGGAAGTCTTTTGTGGACCAGTGTCCTGAAGTTGGGTCTCCCACCTCAGAGGCACAGCACTGACTCCTGGCTGAAGCACCAAGAGCTTTTCAGCCACATGGCTCGGAATAAAAGGGAAAAACATATAGAAAGAAATAAAGAAAGAGGATAAAATAAAATAAAATAAAGTAGAGTAAAATAAAATATAGTTATTAAAATAAAAAATAATTATTAAGAAAAAAAATTAAAAAGTAAAGAAAAAAACTGGACAGACAGACCCCTAGGACAAATGGTGAAAGCAAAGCTATACAGACAAAATCACACACAGAAGCATACACATACACACTCACAAAAAGAGAGAAAGGGGAAAAAAATAATATATCTTTGCTCCCAGAGTCTACCTCCTCAATTTGGGATGATTCGTTGTCTATTCAGGTATTCCACAGATGCAGGGAACATCAAGTTGACTGTGTAGATTTCATCTGCTGCTTCTGATGCTGCTGGGATAGATTTCCCTTTCTCTTCTTTGTTCACAGAGCTCCCACCATTCAGCTTTGGATTTGGACCTGCCTCTGCATGTAGGTTGCCTGAGGGCGTTTGTTCTTGTTCAGACAGGACGAGGTTAAAGGAGCAGTTGATTCGGGGACTCTGGCTCTTTCAGGCTGGGGGGAGGGAGGGGTATTGAGTTCGGGGTGAGCCTGCGGCAGCAGAGTCCAGCGTGATGTTGCCCCAGCCTGAGGCGTGCAATGCTTTCTCCTGGGGAAGTTGTCCCTGGATCAAGGTGCCCTGGCAGTGGTGGGCTGCACAGACTCCCGGGAGGGGAGGTGTTGATAGTGACCTGTGCTTGCACACAGGCTTATTGGTGGCTGCAGCAGCAGCCTCAGTGTTACATGACCGTCTCTGGGGTCTGCGCCAGTAGCCATGGCTCGCGCTCGTCTCTGGAGCTCCTTTAAGCAGCGCTCTTAATCCCCTTTCCTTGCGCACCAGGAAACAAAGAGGGAAGAAAAAGTCTCTTGCCTCTTCGGCAGTTCCAGACCTTTTCCCAGACTCCCTACCTGCTAGCCGTGGTGCATTAGCCCCCTTCAGGCTCTGTTCACGCCGCCAATCCCAGTCCTCTCCCTGGGATCTGACTTCCAAAGCCCGAGCCTCAGCTTCCCGTCCCCGGCCGCCCCAGCAGGTGAGCAGACAAGCCTCTGGTGAGTGCTGGTGTGTGCTGGTCAGCACCAATCCTCTGTGGGGAATCTCTCTGCTTTGCCCTCTGCACCCCTGTTGCTGCGCTCTCTTCCATGGCTCCAAAGCTTCCCTCCTCTGCCACCCACAGTCTCCGCCTGCAAAGGGGCTTCTAGTGTGTGGAAACCTTTCCTCCTTCACAGCTCCCTCCCACTGGTGCAGGTCCCATCCCTCTTCTTTGTCTCTGTTTTTTCTTTTTTCTTTTGCCCTACCCAGGTACGTGAGGAGTTTCTTGCCTTTTGGGAGGTCTGAGGGCTTCTGCCAGCATTCAGTACGTGTTCTATAGGAGTGGTTCCACCTGCAGATGTATTTCTGATGTATTTGTGGGGAGGAAGGTGATCTCCATGTCTTACTCTTCTGCCATCTTGAAGCTTAAGCTCTACAAAAGCAGTTCTTAAGGTACCACATAGGAACCAAAAATAGTAACTTGTTAATTCTTGAGTCATAGAGGATATCAACTTCTCAAGTCAGAATATACCAAAAAGTAGAGAACATAGACAAATGTGTACTTGGGAAATGTACAGCTGCAAAATAGGTAGAATAATAAATGAATCAAATATTCTACTGAGATATGTTAGGCAAAATTCTACATGACCCCGTATATACATGCCTTTCCCAGTTATTCAGTCAAATACTAATTTAGACACTACTATGAAGGATTTTGCAAATGTAATTGAGGTCACAAACCAGTTGACCTTAAGGTAGGAAAATAGCCTGATGTGCCTGGCCTAATCACATAATCTCTTTAAATATGATGTACAGAGAGATATGAGAGATTAGAGATCCAAAGCATGAGAAGGATTTAGCATGTTTCCATCTGAGGATGAAAAACCACATGGCAAAGAAGGTGGGTGGTCTCTAGAAGCTGAAGCAGATGACAGCCAAAAGGACACAAGGACTTCAGTTCTATGACAGCAAAAACTGAATTCTGAAGATAATGAGAATAAACTTGTGAGTAGAATTTTTTTCAGAGCCTCCAGAAGATTTGCCTGACCAATCTTGTGATTTTGACCTTACAATACCTCGAGCAGAGATCCCAGCAATGTCATGTTGAACTTCTGACCTTCATTGAGGCAATAAATGGTATTATTTTAAGTTGCAATATTTGCTGTCATTTGTTTTGCAGTAATAAACATTAATACAAAAATTGTAGAAGTACAATAAAATAACCCCTAAGAATCAGTAGAAAAGAAGTTATAAAAATGACAAAATAACTTAATAAATAAGGATAGTTAGAAATGAGAACATATATAAAGCTAGTTATTTGAACACTATAATTAAATATACAAACCTCTGAAAGATAATCATGAAAAAGTGTGTGAAAATAGTAATTCACAATATTAAGCATGTGAAAAAAGATAAAATTTCAGACATCGAAAAATTAGTTTTCAGATTAATTATGTACATGAAATCATGATCCTGAAATTTAAGTACTCAAGGAAATAGCAAAATTTTTGTTATAAAAGTAAATTGTTACATTGACCAGAGAAATTCCTCAAATCATTTTCTGACCCAGATGGTTTCATAGATGAATTTGTACAAACTTTTAAAAATACAAAATTTATTTGCTTTTCAATCTTTTCCAAGGTACAGAGAAATAAGAGAAATTTCCCAATTCATTTTATGAAGTTAATATGATGCTGCTACCAACTCCTAACAAACATTAAATAAATAGAATAAAACAAAAATGACACAACAACATACAAAGAAATTCACTTTATGGATATAGATGAATGATACATACAGTAGTAGTGAATCAAATATAACAGAACATTACATTTATAAAGTACCATTATAAAGAGAAGTTCTCTGTGAGAACTCAAGAGATTTTCATTACTAGAAAGTAAATTACCATAACCAATCATTACATGGGAGAAGGGGAGAACCTTGATGATTTTTATAATGGAAGCTAAAAGACTTCACTAATTGAATTCAATTTCTGATAGAAAAGAAATATTTCCTTATTAAATAGTATCATGATATATTTTTTCTTCAATAAGTACAGGGGAAATTTTCAAGCCAAGCCTGGTTGGAGTTGCAATGTGAATTTTTAGAATATTTTCCCATTTTAAAAACAGTAAGAATGATAAATGAAGTAGTGGAGTAAATGGAGTTAAAAGGTCTATGGTTTATGCAGTAGCAGGAAAGTGGTAAAATAACTTGTTTTAGCCTGTAGTAAGTATAGGATGAGTTCTATAATCTCTAGGGAAGTCACTAGAAATAGTTACAGAATATATAACTAAAGAGTTCATTTAAGAAAAAAAAATGTTTTGCTAAATCAAAAGTCAGAAAGAAAACAGTAAAAAAGAAACATTGTAGGCTGGCAGACATAAATACAGCTATATCAGTTAATATATTAAATGTAAATAGGTTAAATTCATCAAGTAAAAGACTAAGATGGTGAAGGTAAAAAACAACTATATTACTCAGCCATAAAATGAAACGAAATTGAATTATCTGTAGTGAGGTGGATGGACCTAGAATCTGTCATACAAAATGAAGTAAGTCAGAAAGAGAAAAACAAATACCGTATGCTAATGCATATATACGGAATTTTTTTTAAAAAGAAAAAAAATTGGTACTGATGAACCTCGTTGCAGGGCAGGAATAAAGAGGTAGACATAGAGAATGGACTTGATGACATGGGGTGAAGGGTGAAGCTGCAGTGAAGTGAGAGTAGCATCGACATATACACATTACCAAATGTAAAATAGTTGACTGGTGGGAAGCAGCAGCATAGCACAGGGAGATCGGCTCAGTGCTTTGCAATGACCTAGAGGGGTGGGATAGGGAGGATGGGAGGGAGGCTTAAGAGGGAGGGGATATGGAGACATGTGTATGCATGTGACTGATTCGCTTTGTTGTACAACAGAAACCAACACAGTATTGTGAAGCAATTATATTCCAATAAAGATCTATTAAAAAAACACAACTATATATTGCTTATGAGACATACTTTATGTATAAGAACACAAAATAGTTGAAAGGGAAATGTTGGAAAATGATAGCATGAAACATTGACAAAGAGAAAGTTGGTGTTGCTATACTAATATAAAACAAAATAGACCTCAGGGTAAGAGCACTACTAGAGATAAGAAGGCCTTATTAAAATATTTAAAAAGTCAATTCAATAGGAAGATATTACAATCTCAAATATCATAAATTCATATTACAGAACAAAAAGGAGAAAAGAGGAAATCCACAATCATTTAACACACTTCCTCCTATAACTGACAGAAGAAATGTGCACACAAAAAATTAGAAGATATAAACAACTATATTTTTAAACACAATCTAATTGATATGTAGAAAACATTTCACTGAGAACAACAGAATATATATTTTTAAGTACACATGTATAAAATTTACCCATATGCTAGGCTGAAAAGAAAGCCTCAACATAGCTTTGTGCAGTGGCAGTATCGTAGTCAATGAGGTTTATCAGACGCACAATTATTGCTAATTGAAAGCCTCAACATAATCTAAAAACTTGAAATTATCCAGTTATGGTTTTTGATGAGAGTGGAATTTATCTAGAAATCAATAATGAAAATAGAATCAGAAAAACCCAACTGCCTGATATGAAATAATACATTTCTAAATAATTCAAGGTACAAATAGGAAATAAAAACAGAAAATATTTTGAAGCAACTAACAATAAATATCTGAAACAACAAAACATGTGTGGTGTAGTACTTTTCATTTTCAGCCAAGGTGGTATAGCAAGACCAAATCTACGCTCTTCTTCAACAACAAAGGAAAGAGGAGAAAATACGAAACAACATTCCAGACATTGGAAAACAGTGAAGAAATGCAAGCCATATGACAAGGATAACAAACAAGGTGACCTGTACACCTACAGGAACTAACTACTAGAAGCATGTCTAGCCTGCAATGCCAGAGAGCTAACCCAGATTTAAGGGCTTGCAGAACTGAGGAGCCAAAGAAGGGAGTTGGAGAGGCCACAGCAGTAAGAATTTGTAGAGAAGTTATAGTCTCATACTATATTTTAACTATTTGTTATGGTATGTGATGAAATAAGAACAAAAATGTAGACTAAAATTTAGAAATGTATTCATGCAGTTTACATTAGATAAATAAGGAAGTAAGAAGCAAGTTCATTTATTACATCAAAAACTTTAAATATTGACTTGCATGGTGGTGATTAAAAATGTGCAAAAACTATATTTGAGATAAGAGTTTTTTACACATAACTTTTTGCTTAGTTACAATTGAAGAAAAGATTATCAATACAATAGTTCTTGTCTATATTAATCACCCATATACACATTTTAAGTAAACAATTTACAGAAATTTTATAGTTATTTTTCTATGTAATATTTCTTGTGGTTATATTTATTGAAATGCAGCTTTATGTTCATTAAATCTAAAAATAAATAATTTAGGTTTGCATTTTGTATGTCTTTGCATTTTCATTTTATTTTTGTAGCTATTTCATTATTTTTAACAAAAATATTGGTACCTGAGGTACTGGGGAGGAAAGGAAACAACCAAAAATCTGGTTCTTTACTACAGATATTTTGAAATGTATTCTCCTGGAGAAGGAATATACTTCTCTTGCTCAAACTTTTCTTTGTGTTGCTTTATATCTAAAAATATATACTGCATATATACTGTTCACTACTGTATATATACTGTACTCAATACATATTTCTGGTTGAGGCATTATGATAAACTTCCTAAATTAATTAAAGAATTTCAAATACCAAAGATGATCTCATTGTAACATCATTTAAACCAAAATTGATTAATAAAAATTTTACCTAAAGTATGCTTTAAAAAAAAAAATTCTCTCGCACTTGACTGATAAAATTAATTGACTGCTTTTGAATTGTGAACAGAGCCACTATTATGAAGGGCATTTTTGGGTTTAATTTTTCAGGTGTTTAACACAATTATTCTCCTCCCTTATTAGTGGACATAAATGACATATACTAAGAATAAACACATAAAACTCTGTAAGAATACTGATAGCATTTGAGTACCTGGTTCATATGCCCCAGACTAGACAGTGAGGCTGCACTTCATCTTGCCTTTCCTTAGCTAGGCTAGTTCACCCAATAATACTCTGTATCATAGATGATCTGAGATGCATCTCTGACACATACAAAGAGTCTTGGGAAAAACAGTAGACGTTTTCTCTTTAGTTGTTCAGACACATAGAGCAGATTTTTGCCTGTTCAAATTTTCACATTTTCCTGTATTCAAAGTGTTTGGTGCTTCTAACTTCACTGCATAATGTTAGGGTCAGAGAGGTCCAAGTGTTGAAAGGAAATTTATAACATAAGTCTGAAGTTCATTAGTAAAATCAAGTTATATTCCATCTATATCTCCACAAAGAATTACCAAAAAAAAAAAGAAAGAAAAGAGGAAAATCACCAGGATGACATGAGGATTTATCTGACTCCTCCAAGTGTTCTTAGTAATGTTTTATGTCTGAATTTCAAAGAATATTCTTGGAATTCTTCTGCCCATGTAGCTGTTTATAAACATTTATAGATTGAAGGGATGCATGATTAATATCTGTTCTGAACACTTTCATGATAGTAAATTTACCTGTTCTTCAGGTACACTATAGGTTTCTCATTGGTCTCACTGACAGTCTGACAAAAATGCATTGGTTTTGACTTTAGATTGTATGGGTTCATTGGTTGCTGTCTAAGTATAGATAATTCTTCATTCATTCTCTCAGTTACTACCATTGTGCTTGTGCTGTGTTGAAATAATCATGCCTTTTCCCCAGGAGAGCTCACAATATAGTGATATTAATCTGCAAACAAACCATTGCAAAATACTGTGATGATTTCCCTAAAAAGAGGTAGTGTAACGTGATGGTTTTAAAGTCCAGTTCTGGAGCCAGACTACCTAGGATTGATTCCTGACTCTGCCACTTGCTTGTTGTGTGACAATGGGCTAGGAAGAAGAAGAAGAGGAGGAGGAAGAGGAAAAGAAGAAGAATAAGAAGTTACTGCAACAGAGTAGTTGTGAGTTTATATAAAACAATGTAGGTAAAAGTCTTAGATACTACCTGGCACACAGTGACTATTCAATAAAAGTTAATTTTTATGCCAAGTTGAGATAAAGAGAGGAATCATTACCTCTGTTTAACTGATGTATGTTGAGGGTGGGAGTTTGTTAGAAAAGGTTTCATGGAATTAGAGATTCTCATTTCTTTTTTTCATTCAGGGACTATAAACTGAGAACATATGTGCCACATGTTCTTTTACACACTGGGGATAGCAACAGATAGATTAATAAAGTCATTACACTCTGAGCATATATTTCAGTCCAGGAGATAAACCATAAAAAGTGAAAAACAAAACTAAACAAAATATATAATTTCAATAAGTAGTAAGTGCTATGAAGAAAATAAAGCAGGCTAAAGGAATAGACAGTGATGAGGTTTTCTACTATTTTAGGCAGAATCACAAGCAAGACCTCTCAGAGGAGATGACATTGAACAGAAACTTAAATGATTTGATTAAGGCTTGTCTAGTTCTAGTGAGAGATTACTACAAAAAGAGACCTGGAATTTACCAGCTTTGAGGAATAGCAAGAGGGTGAATTTGGAGGGATAGTGAAGAGCCAGATTATAATATGTTGAGTGCTAGTAAAATAAAGACTGTGGATTTTTCATTCAAAGTGTCAGGAGAAGTTCTGGAGAGGAGGGAAGTTAAACAGTTGGGTGATGTCATTAAGAGATCCCTCTTGTTATTGTGTGGAAAAAGATGGCAAAAGAGCAAGAACAGAAGCAGAGAAACCTCTGAGGTGATATTGCAATAGTCCAGGCCAGAGGAGATAATGGTTTGCACTTAAGCTTACAAATGGGGAGAATTTGCTCAGAACATGTATCCTCAAGGTGAGAAATAAAAATCTTCCAGAATAGAAACAAGTACAAACGCATGGACCCTAGAAATAACATAGTTATTTTAGAAAAATTGTACCTTAAAATCTTGCACAGTTTAAATAATTCTCTACTTGTTTTATAATAGAGTGCCTAAAATAAAATGATGTTTGTTGGTGCTTTTAATGTATGGAGACATGGTTAGAATTTTTCTTACAGCTCTCTAAGTCCAAACTTAATACCATATCTGTAGTCTCTTAATAGAAACGTGAACCAGTTGTGAGATCTTGAGGATTTCCTAATAATGCTCAACTACAAGGAACAAAATTGGAGGAAATCTTCACTTGCTTTGGAGAGGATAGTTTATTCCTGGGAAAGTTCTGTTCTTCACCTTGCATAATATATGTGTAAAAATAAGTCATCATTCTAAAAATGTTGTCCAGTAATTTCTTTCTAAGAATGGAATATAAGTAATAGAGGTAGCCAGGAATAAGGTTTTTGTTATTTTTTTAAAAATATAGCTGATTATAGCACAAAAAAATAAAATTCTTTAATGTAGGTAAAATTAGCAATAAACAGGTATGCCTTTTACACTATTCTTCATGCAAATAAATTGAACACCTCCCCCAATATAAAATGTAGAAATATTTTCCCAGTGTGAAGAAGATATTAACTGTGTTTTAAAATATGTAACAATATGTGAACTTCTGATTGTTAGCAAGAATTAATATGGCAAGATCTCTTTCTACATTCATAAACATATAACCTGCTCTCATTCAATAATTTACATTTTTATGTTAAATTTTTCTAAGTAAGAAAAACTCACTTCCTTTCACTGAATATATATATATATATATATATATATATATATATATATATATATATCATTTGAAATACTTCATTAATAAAACATTCCTTCTTAAGAGAACTAGTTTTGCGATGCTCTTTTTTGAAAATAACAGTTAGAAACTATGTTTTTTTAAACATAATATTATACACCAATTGACCTCAATACTGAAAAAAGACTTTACATATAAATGCTCTCTATGAAAAGAGGCAGTAAAGATAGTCATAAAAGGTGATGCTATAATTTTCCAATGAAAAGCTACTTTAGTATAGTATACTTCAGTATCAGGTAACTATAACTGAAATAAGAATTTCAGCAATCAGAAACTCCTTTATAATCTGCACATAGATTATGAAATAATCAAATAAATAATATTATACCATTTAGCCTCACCTGTCAGTGTAATTCACTAAGAGTGTTCTGATAATAAATTAATATTGACTTTCACATTTAATGAGTTCATTACAATTGTCATTAATGTAATACTGAAATTCATAGTGAAATATAAATTAATTTAATAAGAGATCTATATTGTACAATTAACCACTTATTGCTACAGAAAGTACACTCATACAGTGTCTGTTGTCATTTCTTCTGCTACAATAAATAGCTCACATCTCTACTTAAATAAAAAAAGTACATATCATTTCAAAGTTCAATATATTTCTGCTACTAACTTCTTGTGTCCCAGCCCTATACTCTTATTTTTTTCAAATATCCATATCTTCTTTCTCCAAAAATACCTTTTACTCTCTTATTTATAGAGCATTTAGGTCTGTATAATCATGTGGCTTTCACTACTAATTGTGCCTTTTATCATGCCTTTCACCATACATAGGATATTGATATATTTAACAGAATTTATTTGCTTTATGCTTATGTCTGTGCTATATTTTAGGTCTTAGACTGTAAACCCCTAGAGGGAAGGGAACATGAAACCTGGAACGTTTTTAAAAGCTTAGAAAATAATTTTTTAAGATGATAAATTATTTAATATGTGTATTCTCAAGAATACTATTGACTTTATTTTCATTAGAAGGATAAAATTATGGCATCATTTATTATATATCTCAACTTTACTATTTTATTCTTGATTTATCATGTCTGTTCAGCCCTAGATAAAAGATTAACTTCTCTTTTAATAGACTGTTATCCCATTTATGACACACAATGTTATAGCCTATATCAGCTGATATAGTTTAAATTATGTTGCATCAACAAATAACGCCCAAATCTTGGTTCTTGTTCATGTTTAATGCAGTTGGGTCAGAGGTCTTTGGCTCAAATAACCAGATTAATTAATATTTTAAAATTATTTAATTATTCCATCTCAACAACAGTCTTAGAGATTTGCTATGACAGAAGAAGAAGATTGGTGAATTGAGCACAATTAATTAAATGCTTTATTTTAAGAAAGAATTCCATTCACATTTTATTTGCCAGTACTAATCACATGGCCATACCTAACTTCAAGAAGGCAGGAAAGCACAATTTTCTGTGTACTGAGCAATGGAAAAATTGGTCAACAATAGTAACATCAATTTGTCATTTAGTATATTCTGATGACATTATTTGTCCAATAGTTGGGATAAAATAATTATTTTTATCGTTTAAAAATTTATTTTACAGAGGCCCAGCTGTGAAGGCCCTGACAAAGGTCAGGACTTGGTACATGAGACGTTCCTTCCCGTGCTCATTCAAGTAGTGCTCTGCTTCAGCCGTGTAGCTGACAGGGTTTTAGTGCTCTGGCCGGTGTCAGACCTGAGCCTCTGAGGTGGGAGAGCCAAGGTCAGGGCATTGGAACACCAGAGACTTCCTGGGCCCATATAATATCAAACGACTAAAGCTCTCCCAGAGATCTCTATTTCAATACTAAGACCCAGCTCCACCCAACAACCAGCAAGCTACAGCTTGACACCGTATGCCAAACAACTAGCAAGACAGGTATACAAACCCACCAATTAGCAGTGAGACTGCCTAAAATCATAATAAGTTTGCAGACACCCCAAAGCACACCACCAGACATTGTCCTTCCCACCAGAGAGACAAGATCCAGCCTCATCCACCAGAACACAGGCATCAATCCCTTCTACCAGGAAGCCTACACAATCCACTGAACCAACATTACCCACTCAGAGCAGACACCAAAAACAACAGGAACTACAAACCTGCAGCCTGCAAAACGGACACCCCAAACACAGTAAGTTAAGTAAAATGAGAAGACAGAGAAATGCACAGCAGATTAAGGACAAAAGTAAAACCTACCAGACCAAAGAAATGAAGAGGAAATAGGCAGTCTACCTGAAAAACAATTCAGAGTCATGATAGTAAAGATGATCCAGAATCTTGAAAATATAATGGAGAAAATACAAGAAACATTTAAAAAGGATCTTGAAGAAGTAAAGAGCAAACAAACAATGATGAACAACAAAATAAATAAAATTAAAAATTCTCTAGAAGAAATCAATAGCATAATAAAGGAGGCAGAGGAACGGATAAGTGACGTGGAAGATAAAATAGTAGAAATAACAACTGTGAGCAGAATAAAGAAAAAAAGAATGAAAAGAATTGAGGACAATCTCATAGACCTCTGGGACAACATTAAACGTGCCAACATTTGAATTATAGGGGTCCCAGAAGAAGAAGAGAAAAAAGACAGGGCTAAAAAAATATTTGAAGAGATTATAGTTGAAAACTTCCCTAATATGGGTAAGGAAAGACGCAATCAAGTCCAGGAAGCAGAGTTCCATAGAGAATAAATCCAAGGAGAAACATGCCAAGACACATATTAATCAAACTATCAAAAATTAATTACAAAGAAAAAATATTAAAAGCAGCAAAGGAAAAGCAACAATTAACATACAAAGGAATCCCCATAAGGTTAAAAGCTGATTTTTCAGCAGAAACCCTGCAAGCCAGAAGGGACTGGCAGGACATATTTAAAGTGATGAAAGGGAAAAAAACACAACCAAGATTACTCCACCCAGCAAGAATCTCATTCAGATTTGATGGAGACATTAAAACCTTTACAGACAAGCAAAAGCTAAGAGAGTTCAACACCAGCAAACCACCTCTACAACAAATGCTAAAGAAACATCTCTAGGCAGTAAACAAAAAAAAGGAAGAGACCTACAATAACAAACCCAAGACAATTTTAAAAAATGGTAATAGGAACATACATATCAATAATAACCTTGAATGTAAATGGATTAAATGCCCCAACTAAAAGACACAGATGGGCTGAATGCATACAAAAACAAGACCCAAATATATGCTGTCTACAAGAGACCCACTTCAGACCTAGGAAAACATACAGGCTGAAAGTGAGGGGATGGAAAAAGATATTCCATGCAAATGGAAATGAAAAGAAAGCCAGGATAGCAATACTCATATCAGACAAAATGGACCTTAAAATAAAGAATGCTACAAAAGACAAGAAAGGACAGTACATAATGATCAAGGGATCAATCCAAGAAGATATAATAATTATAAATATATACGCACCCAATGTAGGAGCACCTCAATACCTAAGGCAAATGCTAACAGCCATAAAAGGGGAAATCGAAAGTAACACAATCATAGTAGGAGACTTTAACACCCTACTTTTACCAATGGACAGATCATCCAAAATGAAAACAAATAAGGAAGCACAAGCTTTAAATGATATATTAAACAAGATGGACTTAATTGATATTTATAGGATATTCCATCCAAAAACAGCAGATTATACTTTCTTCTCAAGTGCTTATGGAACATTCTCCAGGATATATCATATCTTGGGTCACAAATCAAGCTGTGGTAAATTTAAGAAAATTGAAATGTTATCAAGTACCCTTTCTGACCACAATGCTATGAGGCTAGATATAAATTACAGGAAAAAATCTGTAAAAAATACAAACACATGGAGGCTAAACAATACTCTACTAAATAACCAAGAGATCACTGAAGAAATCAAAGAGGAAATCAAAAAATACCTAGAAACAAATGACAATGAAAACACAATGACCCAGAACATATGGGGTGCAGCAAAAGCAGTACAAAGAGGGAACTTTATAGTAATACAATTCTGCCTCAAGAAACAAGAAACATCTCAAATAAACAAACTAAACTTACACCTAAAGCAATTACAGAAAGAAGAACAAAACCCCCCAAAGTTAGCAGAAGGAAAGAAATCATAAACATCAGATCAGAAATAAATGAAAAAGCAATGAAGGAAATGATAGCAAAGATCAACAAAACTAAAAGATGGTTCTTTGAGAAGATAAGCAAAATTGATAAACCATTAGCCAGACTCATCAAGAAATAAAGGGAGCAGACTCAAATCAATAGAATTAGAAATGAAAAAGGAGAAGTAACAAATGACACTGTAGAAATACAAAGGATCATGAGAGATTACTACAAGCAAGTATATGCTAATAAAATGTACAACCTGGGGGCTTCCCTTGTGGTGCAGTGGTTGAGAGTCCGCCTGCTGATGCAGGGGACACGGGTTTGTGCCCTAGTCCAGGAAGATCCCACATGCCAAGGAGCAGCTGGGCCCGTGAGCCATGGCTGCTGAGCCTGCGCGTCTGGAGCCTGTGCTCTGCAACGAGAGAGGCCACAACAGTGAGAGGCCCGCATACCGAAAAAAAAAAAAAAAAAAAAAAAAAAGTACAACCTGCAAGAAATGGGCAAGTTCTTAGAAAAGCACAACTTTCTGAGACAGAACCAGGAAGAAATAGAAAATATAAACAGACCAATCACAAGCTCTGAAATTGTAACCGTGATTAAAAATATTCCAACAAACAGTAGACCAGGACCAGATGGCTTCAGAGGTGAATTCTATCAAACATTTAGAGAAGAGCTAATGCCTATCCTTCTCAAACTCTTCCAAAATATAGCAGAGAAAGGAACACTCCCAAACTCATTCTATGAGGCCAGTATCACCCTGATACCAAAATCAGAAAAAAATGCCACACAAAAACTACTAGCCAATATCACTGATGAACATAGATGTAAAAATCCTGAACAAAATACTAGCAAACAGAATCCAACAGCACATTAAAAGGATCACATTCCATGATCAAGTGGGGTTTATCCTAGGAATGCAAGGATTCTTCAATATACACAAGTCAAGCAATGTGATAAACCATATCAACAAATTGAAGGAAAAAAACCATATGATCATCTCAATAGATGCAGAAAAAGCTTTTGAAAATATTCAGCACCCACATATGACAAAAACCCTCTAGAAAATAGGCATAGAGGGAACTTACCTCAACATAATAAAGGCCATAATTATCACAAACTCACAGCCATCATCATTCTCAATGGTGATAAACTGAAACTGTTTCCACTAAGATCAAGAACAAGACAAGGTTGTCCACTCTCACCACCTTTATTCAACATAGTTTTGGAAGTTTTAGCCACAGCAATCAGAGAAGGCACAGAAATAAATGGAATCCTAATCAGAAAAGAAAAGTAAAACTGTCACTATTTGCATATAACATGATACTATACATAGAGAATCCTAAAGATGCTACCAGAGAACTACTAAAGCTAATCAATGAATTTGGTAAAGCAGCCGGATACAAAATTAATGCACAGAAATCTCTTTCATTCTTATACACTAATGATGAAATATCTAAAAGAGAAATTAAGGAAACACTCCCATTTACCATTGCAACAAAAAGAATAAAATACCTAGGAATGAACCTACCTAAGGAGACAAAAGACCTTTATGCAGAAAATTATAAGAAACTGATGAAAGAAATTAAAGATAATACACACAGATGGAGAGATATACCATGTTCTTGGATTGGAAGAATCAACATTGTGAAAATGACTATACTACCAAAAGCAATCTACAGATCCAATGTAATCCCTATCGAATTACCAATGGCATTTTTTACAGAACTAGAACAAAAAAAATCTTAAAATTTGTAAGGAGACACAAAAAAAACCCAAATAGCCAAAGCAATCTTGAGGGAAAAAATCGGATCTGGAGGGATCAAACTCCCTGACTTCAGATTATACTATAAAGCTACAGTAATCAGGACAATATGGTACTGCAGAAAAACAGAAATATAGGTCAATGGAACAAGACAGAAAGCCCAGAGATCTTTGACAAAGGAAGCAAGGATATACAATGGAGAAAATACAGTCTCTTCAATATGTGGTGCTGGGAAAACTGAAAAGCTACATGCAAAAGATTGAAATTAGAACATCCCCTAACACTGTACACAAAAATAAACTCAAAATGTATTAAAGACCTAAATGTAAGACCAGACACTATAAAACTCTTAGAGGCAAACATAGGAAGGACACTATTTGACATAAATCACAGCAAGATCTTTTTTGACCCACCTCCTAAAGTAATGGAAATAAAAAGAAAAATAAACAAGTGGGACCTAATGAAACTTAAAAGCTTTTGCACAGCAAAGGAAACTATAAACAAGATGAAAAGACAACTCTTGGGAGAAAATATTTCCCAACGAATAAATGGACAAAGGATTAATCTCCAAAATATATAAGAAGCTCATGCAGCTCAATATCAAAAAAAAACAAGCCAATTCAAAAATAGGCAGAAGACCTAAATAGACATTTCTTCAAAGAAGATATACAGATTGACAACAAGCACATGAAAGTTTGCTCAACATCACTAATCATTTGAGAAATGCAAGTCAAAGCTACAATGACATATCACCTCACACCAGTCAGAATGGCCATCATCAAAAAATCTACAAACAATAAACGCTGGAGAGGGTGTGGAGAAGAGGGAACCCTCTTGCACTCTTGGTGGGAATGTAAATTGATATAGCCACTATGGAGAACAGTATGGAGGTTCCTCAGAAAACTAAAAGAACTACCATACAACCCAGCAATCCCACTACTGGATATATACCCTGAGAAAACCATAATTGAAAAAGATTCATGTACCACAATGTTCATGGCAACTCTATTTACAATAGCCAGGACATGGAAGCAATCTAAGTGTCCATCAACAGATGAATAGATAAAGAAGATGTGGCACATATATACAGTGGACTATTACTCAGTCATGAAAAGAAATGAAATTGAGTTATTTGTAGTGAGGTGGATGGACCTAGAGACTGACATACAGAGTGAAGTAAGTCAGAAAGAGAAAAACAAATACCATATGCTAACACATATATATGGAATCTAAAAAAAAAAAAAAAAAAAAAAAAACTGCTTCTGAAGAACCTAGGGGCAGCACAGGAATAAAGATGCAGACATAGAGGATGGACTTGAGGGCATGGGGAGGGGGAAGGGTAAACTGGGATGAAGTGAGGGAGTGGCATGGACATATATACACTACCAAACATAAACTAGATAGCTAGTGGGAAGGAGCTGCATAGCACGGATAGATCAGCTCCGTGCTTTGTGTCCACCTAGAGGGGTGGGATAGGGAGGGTAGGAGGGAGACGCACGAGGGAAGAGATATACGGATGTATGTATATGTATGGCTGATTCACTTTGTTATAGAGCAGAAGTTAGCACACCATTGTAAAGCAATTATTCTCCAATAAAGATGTTAAAAAATATTTTACAACAAAATGTATGTTCTATTTATAAAGATAGAAATCCCTTTCTGTATTCCTCCATATCTATAATATTTGTCCTTTTGAAGATTAATATTTTTAGTATTTAAGTTCTATCAATTACAGAGAAAAAGCTTTAAAATTAGTTACTTTTTGTAAACAGTAATATTACTATTCATTCATACATTACAGTTGAGAACATTTACGTTTTGAAAGACTAATGAATTTGATCAAGGGCTTACAGCTTAGACTTTGAACCCAAGCCTGTTAAATGTTAAATAATATATGTTCTCTGGTTTAAGTTTTAGCCCATCTTCTAAAGTTTAGGTAAAATTTTATCTCTTCTATAAGGCTTCCTGAACTTTTAGTCCTCAATGATCAGTCTTTTCCCTTGGCTTTCCAAATGTTTGTGTGTGTACACATTTTAATTTTATCAATGCTAGCATTTTTGCACTAACATTTATTAAATTGAATTCAACCCAGTTGTGGGGGAAATATGTTAATTAAATTAATTATAAATTAAGTTCATATCTCTGGTTTCAACCTTAACTCTCACTGCTAATTTATTGTAGAATGGCTGTCATCCATTTTTTCAGTAAATATACAATCCTCTTCATGATTCGCTGCAGCAAAATCACTATCCAATAACTTTTATATATGACCCCCCGTGTGTATGTGCACAAACATTAGGATATGGATATTAATATCAGTATAACTCTGTACTCTAATAGCATCTGAGTCCCAATTGAAATATCAGCATGTGCACTGGGATAATGGAATCATAACACTGAGTAGAGCTGCTAGTTCCTCTTTTCCAGTGACTCCCACCTCAACTCCACTTTGGCCCACAGTCACCCAAGCACTTATCCTGAGGATTGTCCACTTCTGAATTCATAAATTTAGATATCTCACTCTCCGAGCACAACCTCCTACCCATCTAGATCTCTTGCAGTTCTCTCCCCATGCTTGCCCATGTAACTTACTACGATTTCCAGATATTGACCCCTATCCTTTCTTCCCACCTATCACTATTTTCCTGTTTTCACTTCCTTCCCACCTGACTTGTATTCCATGGTCCACTATTTCTACCTTCATTAATTACTTATATATCATGTTAACTCAACAGGTTCACAGCTGAAGAAAATGCACTCTTCTTCCTATGTTCCAGTAAATGGCATTACCATTAATTCTGTTGTCCTGAAACCTATGGGACATCCCTGAATGTTCCCTCTCCCTCACTTCACACAGCTAATCATTTACCCAGTTGATTTTATCTCCTACATATCTTTCAACTCCATCTTTACCTTCCTGCTATTATTACCCTAGCTGAGCCCTACATCATAACCTACGCAGATTGCTGCAACAGCTTTCTGACTGGTTTCCCTATTTTCAGTCTTGTCTCTCTCCAGGCAATTCTCCAGACTGAAGTAAGATTGACCTTTCGAAACTACAAATCTGATCATGTTAAATTCTTATGCAAAATCCTAATGACTTCCCACTGTCCTTCGATAAATTTGAAATTCTTCAGCATGGTTAGCCCTCTCAAGATTTTGCAGAGTTTACTTCATAAGCTAGTGTCCTTCTAATCCACACAACCTACTTAATTTCCAGGCTTGAGACCTATTGGATTCCCAGTCTCTCTAAATTGCTGTGATTTTTTTAAAAAATATTTTTAAGGTCATACCATGTATAGTTGTTTCCTAAAATGAGAATATTTCCTTTATCCTTTTATTTTTCTTCTACTCTGTCCTTTCCAATTCCATGTCCCTAATTAGTTCTCCTCCTTAAAATCTTAGCACAGGTTTGTTTCCACTTCTTTAGATCCTTAAGTCTGATTTAGATGCCCCTCTCATATGTTTTAATGAACACTAAATCTCCCCAAGGACTTTGCATGGAATTATATTTGCTGGTTTTTCTAATCACCCCTTCCACCATTCACCCTGGGAATGGTCCCAACCTACTCTCCATGCATCTATTCCAATAAATTTTCCATTAAACTATCTTCATCTATTTTTGTATTTCAAGATGAAATTCCTGTGCTACCTACAAATCCATTTTCTGAAATAATGTTTAAAAGGTGCTTTAAATATTTTAGATCCCATAGGAAATATATTATATAAAATTTAAAAGTATATATAAAGCTCATCTTTGAAGAATACTTCCTCTGTAAAAAATACTTGAATGACAGAATCACAAAAAAAATACAGTTCTCTCTTTCACCAATTAAAGATATCTAATTATGTTGTAAAATTGCAAGTGCTGTTAAGGTACAAAATATTCATTTTGATAAGAAGGGGTTAATGGGATATTTTTATACCAAGTTATAAAGTCACTTAGAAGGAGGACATTTTAAGGTTCTGTTTTACTGTCAGTGACATCCATTTCAATTTTGCTTAGCTTACAAATTGAAACAAAAAGGAAAGTTTTTTTTTTTTTCCTAATTGCTCACATTGCAAAGTTTGGAATATGAAAAGTCAAGCTGTGTTCTCTCTGGTTCAATATCACCTCAAGTAATAAAGTTTCTGTAATTAGCACTTTACTGACAGTTCGGGTGATGATGCATAAGGCAGAATGGAAGCCAGCTCTCTCTTCCATAGTGTAATATTGTAGCATAGCTAAAGGAAGTGTAAATTTTGAAAGAAAAGAGCAGATATTTCTTGAAGACACCCAGGGAGCTAATATGCTGAATAAGAAGCTGACATTTTTTATGTAGTTAACTTTTCTGAGTACATCTAAACCACAACTGCAACTCATGACTATCAGAGTTTTACTCTTAGGAAATGGAACTTGAATCTTTTGGGTTCTTATAACTATGCAAATCTTCACACTATATGTTTGATGATTTGTAATTTGTATATGCTTTATAGTTGTTTCCAAATTAACCTGGATCAATTTAACTAACATGAAAATATTTCTGAAAGTCTGCACCACCTTTATGAAACTGGGCAATTGTCAAGCAAATATGTGTCCTTTTCCATCCCTTTATGGAGATAAAGAGAATAATTCTATATTTACAAAATCAATGCAGCAGAATATATGCTTAAATATAAACTAAGAAGGTCTGTGAAAAATATTTGGAAATTGACTATTTTTACTCATGCTTTCTTGATCTAATTTTAATCTACATACATTATCATAAGAACTCTGTGTAGAATTCACTCCAAAACAGATGACACAGTCCTTCAAACTTCCCCCAATGTATTCTTACTTTAGGTTAATTATCTTTTATCTGTCTATCCATGGCACTTTATAATAACACTGACCTGACTGATATCCTGGCGGTTCTAAAATTTCATTTGACTTTCAAACTCTCCTCTCTTCATTAGATGACATCTGCAAAACTGGCTTTCAAGCTCCAAAGAAGACCTTTGTGAATTTCAGAACCATGATGGACTTGAAATATCTCATGGAGACATTACTGGCCAATCAAAGGCTTCGCTGGCTCTTTTTGAGACTCATTTATGTTAAAGTGCAAATCTTCATTGTTGCATAGTATTCCAGGGAGCATATATAACATTCATACACTATTTATTTAAACTTCTCATAAAATGTAGAATAATACACCTACTAGAAAAATAAATTCTTAAAAATTAAGTAGAGTCTTGCAGAGAAGTGTGGAAATATTATGCTCAGAAACTTAGTGCAGTGTGGAACATACCAGAGTCACAAGAAAGCCACTTTAAGTTGATTTGGCAAGCTTTAGCAATTTGCTGTTCTGAAGTCTTTCCAATACAAGTGTTTCTTCCTTTTAGCCAAAGAAATAAGTCAGGCTTAGAAAGCTGTGAAAAGTATTTGAAAATTGGCTATTTTTACTCATTCTTTGCTGACCTATTTTTAATTTATATACATTATCATCAGAAATCTGTTTTATAATTCACTCCAAAATATTCATTCCGAGAACTCAGCTCACTTCTCTCTCTTGGTCTAGTTATTTTCAATGTCTATTTAAGCAAGCCTGTTAAACCACTTATCAATGTTATGTCCTGTCCAACACATATATCATAGTAGGAAAACACATACATTTGAAGCTTAAATTTCTGTAAAATAAATGTGTTCTGCTTTATCAATTTTTGAAAGCTCAAATTGCAAACAAAACCTTTTGACTTAGAAGGAGCTTAGCTTTTTTTTTTTTCTTTTCGTGCTCTCTAGTAAATTTTTCATGTAGATATCTCAGAAGGAATTACAAATAGAAGGTTAATTTTGACAAAATTTTCCAAGACTTAGGTTTGGAGATCTTTTTGTGGTACGCGGGCTTCTCACTGCTGTGGCCTCTCCCATTGCGGAGCACAGGCTCAGCGGCCCTGGCTCACGGGCCTAGCTGCTCCGCGGCATCTGGGATTTTCCTGGACCGGGGCACGAACCCATGTCCCCTGCATCGGCAGGCGGACTCTCAACCACTGTGCCACCAGGGAAGCCCTGGAGATCTTTTAAAATTATTTACTTATACAGGTTTAACGTGCTTTAATATAAGCCAATTTTTTGAAAAACTTTAAAGTAATTCAAGGAAGTTATTTATAGCCATATCCAACATTCTGAAGAGTACTGAAGCCAGATTTGGAGAAAGAGAGTTTTCCTATCTGTTATCTCCTAAGTTACAAAAACATTCTTATAATAATTTTATTTTCTAAGTTAATTAAAAATTGCTTTATAGTGGTGTTGCATATTATCTGAGTTTCTCAAATTTTAGGTATTTTTTGCAGTCCTCAATTACATTATGGAGACTGGATTATGCACAGATCTTTCTAATGGTTATATATAAAGCGCTGGAAGCCTCTATTATTTTATAATAGGCAATACCTAGATGAATAATGAATTGGACTCATCTTTCTTATGTGACTCTAAAGGTCAAAGCATACCACCTGAATATTTTTATCCTCTATTAATATTTCCATTTAAGAGTTTATTTAGGAGAATTTTAAAATCTTCTCATTATGTCTTAACAGCATGATATCATACTCTACTTTTTTGACTTCTGCATTTGATATGGAGTAAAATTGCATCATATTACCAAAGCACATTCACTTTGTCTTCAATTTAGAAACTTTCCAGAATCAAACTGAGTCAATCTATGCTTTAAAAGTCCCCCACAAAAAGAATCCTACATAAATTACTGTGTGTTTAAAGGTTTCTGATTTTAATCTAATAACTGAAATATCAAAGCTACATTTTAATTTAAGCATTTGGGCATCACTAACAGGTGTTCTCATCAGATTTAAGAACCCTACAGCAAGGTTTATCAGTGTCAAATGCTAAAATCCTAAATTTAGTGCCAGATCCCTTTCAAATAGCATTTACATTTTTCTATCTTAACCTACTTTGAATCCCCTGAGCATTTTGTCTATTTCTATTAGTAGATTTTGCTGATTTCTTTAACTTTTCAAAGGCTCTTTAAATTATCCTAAAGTCATATATTTACCACGAGAAAGCAGGTGTCTTTTTAGAGTATATTATGCTTAAGTTGCTCATAAAATTAATTTTCCCAGGTTGGAAGAAGGTTTTTAAACTCTAATTTGAAAACTTTAATCTGGCATTCTGAAAGCCCTGTGGCACAGTGAGAGTCCACCTGCCCATGCAGGAGACACAGGTTCGTGCCCCAGTCCAGGAAGATCCCACATGCCGCGGAGCGGCTGGGCCCGTGAGCCATGGCCAGCCAGCTGAACCTGCGCGTCTGGAGCCTGTGCTCCACAACGGGAGAGGCCACAACAGTGAGAGGCCCGCGTATCACACATACACACACACACAAAAATTAAAGTTAAGATTGTTCCAGGAACTGGAATGTATCTTTTTCCATATCCATAATATTTGTGGCTTTCGTACTTTTATGTAATTAGACTGCAATAACATACATTGAACGATAAAATTATACTGTACAAAATTTAATATTTGGTGATTCAGAAGGCACTTTAAGCTATTACAGTTTCTTGAAGTCAACATTAGGTACTTTATATTCTTTGGTTTTACTGGCAAACATGGATATATTGATTAATAGACATTTCCTGCAGACACAATGTTTTATGAACTGATTTTACTACATCTTTTCTTAACATAAAGATGATCAGAATACAGAGAGACTTCTGTTTATACACATATATACTAGATATTTCTAGCTAAATGGATTTCAGGCATCTTACTTAAATGTTTCTAAAAACAAACTGAGTACTTTGTCCTTAACTCTCCTATTCTTTCATTTTGACCCCATTTTATATCTTCAAATACCTAGTCTCCAAACCTCAACATATCAGGGTAACCCTTATCTGTTTTTCTTTCCTGATTCTCTGAATCTGAATGGATAGGGGCCTGCTACCTCCTAAAAGACATTTTAATCTATCTTTTTAATTTTATTGCCTACGATCTCTCATCAAGGTTTACTTTGACTAGTAATAATAAGAGCTGAAAGGATTGCATGTCTATTATTTTCCAGACTTTAGGTTAAACCCTGGACATTCATTATTTATTTAAATCTTTAAAGCAACCTTTATTTTTATTCTCACTTAAAAGAAGACTACTAAGGGTTAGATATGTTTGATGACTTTCCTGTTTTCAGAGAACTAGATATTGACAGAACCAGAACTGGAAGCTGCTGAAAGTCTCTGTACCTGATACACCTGTGACAATGGCCTTTTCTCTAAATCTAGAAACTGTCACCCACTTACAGTGCTGTCTTACTGCAAAGACAGTCCTCACACTTTCTTCTGTCAAAATTCTATTATTTTCTCAACCCTCAGTAGAAATCTCAGTCTCAACATTTTATCCTCCCAGACTGTCACAGGTATGTCAGCTACACGAGGTGGAGGGTGGGAGTTGAGGTGAGAAAGGAAGGTTTGTGTTAAAGGGTGTGGAGGCCATGCGAAAGGTCAGGACTTTATCCCAAACAAGGGAACAGTTTGGTTGTCGTGGCGGCAGAGTATAGCCTTTGAGAGCAGCTTCCACTTCTGACTCTCAATATCTAGCTCTCTGAAATCAGGCAAGTTACCAAACCTGTCTAACCCTTGGTTAACCCATCTCTAGAATGCAAGTGACAAACCAAAACTCTATATTTGATTTAATGATTTAATACCCACATTGAGTAATGAGCTTCTGCAAGTTAGTTAATTTGAAGACCAAACAAATAAAATAATGAGTAAAAAATATTAAATATAAATGGCATGCAAATATACAATAAACATGTAAAGTACTTATTTAAATAACTTGTGATAATATTGCTATTTAAATGGGATAAATTTATAAAGTTCAGTAGTAATTTGGTTTTCATAAGGATTGTAGAAGTACATGTCAGGTACCCTGTCATGTGTCGTTATTAAAAATTGCAACCCCTCCACAATTTCAGCTGCACGTGTCTCTCTCTGACCTACCAAAGTCTTTTTAATTTACTCTGTCTAGTTCCAAACACCTAATGCATTGTTAATGACAGTTAAATTGGAATATTACTGAAGGATATATAGAGTCTATTAAATCTTTTTGGAAATGAATATAACTTTTTATACAGTAATTCCTTTCTTCTTTGTATTCTATACACACACACACACATGTACACACACACATGTACACACACACAACCACATTTTACACTTTTGAATTAGGATCCTGGCTACTGCTCCCACATCATGTAATTTCCTATTACTATTTCTCCTCCTCCTTACTGTGCATCTTTCATACTGTCCATCTTGCTGTCACTTAAGCACACAAAATGCTTTCATTTCTCTGGGTCTTTATATTTTCAATTACTTTGCCTGGAACTGTCTTCCCCCAGTTATTTGTAAAACTCACTCCATTTTATTCAGGTAATTTATTCAATTGTCACCTTCTCAAAGAAGTCTTCACTGAATATCCTATGTAAAATTACACCCCTGTTACTCTTAATCCTCCTCCTTAAGTTTATTAACAACTGATATTATTATTATCCAGTTATCTGTTCTCTGTTTCCTTTATTTGAATGTAAGTTTTATAAGGTAACAACAGTGCTTTGGTCAGAGCTGAATCTTTAGCACCTATAACAATGTATGATGTGTAGTATGTGCTCAATGAATATTTGTTAATCAAATGAGCAAATCCCTAGGCTCTTTTGCTTCTACTGACTGGGATCAAAAGAGAGCACCAGATACCCATCTTCCCTACTAACCCATGCTTGCAGACCTGACACCACCATGTGCCTTGAATCCACCAGAATTAATTTCGTTTGTCTTTTATCCTGACCTAGTTTCCAAGATATCTCTCACTTCCCAAACTCTAATCCTTATAATGCTCATATACCCCACATTCATTCCCTTTTTCATACTTTTCCATCTTCCAATAGTCTTCCATTGTATTCTCTGGAATTCACAGTTGATCCTTAGAAAAATTCCTTGCATCTACATCTCTTTTCTATTGTTTAATTTGCTCTCTTTATCTAATGAAAACTTGGCTCTCTGTCAAAGGCTCTGGTTTCCCTGCAAGCCTGTCTGATGAAGACTGTTTTTACTCCATCTTTAGAATACCTTTCTATTACTGGACTTGGGTTGGGATATGTGAATTTTACTGTTTTTCTATGCCATGTCTAAAGCATTCCCTCTTTCCTCCTCCCTAAAATGTTCTATTTTTGAATATCATGTAATCTAGTTGTACCATCCAGTATCCCTTATTGTTACATTCCCAGACCTATCCTGTTCGTTTCTTGACTTTAACTTTTGGCTCCCTTTCTCACTGACACAAGTTCTATTTTTGTTCTTAGCAATTTCAATATTTCAGGTAAATAATCCTTATGACACCCTAGATTCTCTGACCCTTTCATTCCACCTTCCAATGATCTTGTCCTCCACTTGCCTTGCCTTAGGTACTCTGTCATGTATCATTATCAAAAATTACAACTCCACCATAATTTCAGTTCCATTTTCCATAATTTCTGACCATCATCTTTCTAATTTACTTTCTGTAGTTCCAAACACCAAAAATTCTTTGATTCCACTGGGAAATCTAATCAATTGCTTCAATCAACTTTTTACTGTCCCTCATCCCTTTGATGTTGCCATTCCTCTCCTTACCCAACCTAAATTCCATGAGTGATCTATAAAATCAGCTCTTGATGTGCACCATTAACTGCCTGTCAGGTTTTTATTGTTTCTTCCTGTTTGGCAAGACCGCAATTTGGTTAAATCCAGATCATCATTCACTATGCCTACTATTCTGCAGCTAAACATAAGTAGAGAAAATACACAACCATCCTTACTCATAACCACAAACCTGATGGGATCTCTTCATGCTAGTCAGGAAGTCATACTATTCCATTAATTCCTCCACTCTTCTATTTCAGTTTCATATCTTCTTTTCCTTCTTTATAATTACAACATCTCCTCCCCTGTCCTTACTCTCAACTGATGACTGTACACCTAATTTCATGAAGGAAATTGAAATAATAAAAAAGAAAACATCATAGATTCCCACCGTTACATCTGCCCACTTACCACATATGAACTCACATTATTTGCTATCTGCCCATCCTGTTGCCTGAGGTGAACTATCTCTACTACTAGCTAAAGCCAATTCTACATGCATTCTAGATTCCAGCAGCTCCTATTTACCCAAAAACTTTTCCCACCAATTCCCCTTTCTCTTCTCCCAGTTTCTCTGCATCTCTACTGGATCATTCTCATCAGCATACAAACAAGCATCTGAATACGTTTTTCTCTTCTATCTTTACTACTCTTGCCTGGGCTCCATTACCTCTTTCCTGGATTACTGCAATGGCTTACTGATGGGTCTTCCTACATCTACCTGCTCCTTGTCCCCCATACAATCTGTTCCCATCATAGTGGTCAGAGAGAACTTTATAAAACATAGCTCAAGTCATAATGAATGCCCTCTCTTCTAAAATCCTCACTGAATCTCCATGTCACTCAGAATAAACCCTCAAGTCCTCACTTGTCATACAAGGTCTTACATCATTTAACCCCCCACTACCACTCTCTGACCTTCTTGCCCACTTCTCTCCTTATGGACCACTCTGCTCCAGCCACAGATGTCTACTGCTTTTCCTTCAATGTATCTCCCACATTTCCTCACAAGTCTTTTGTATTTGTTATTCCCATACTGGAGGTGATCTTCCACTAAGTTAACTTCACCATTTTATTCAAGTCTTTGCCCATGTCACTTTTTTAACTAGTCCTGCCTAAACCATTTTATTTAGAATTGTAGCCACACTCTCACTCCCTATACTCTGTGCCCCTTATCCTGCTCTGCTTCTCCTTTTTCCATAGGTCTTCACACTTTATAACATATCATATAATTTACTTTAACTATTTATATTTTTAAAATACCTGTCTCTATCATTAAATTTTAAGCTCCAGAAGGGCAAGAATCTTTGGCTCTTTGGTTCACTGAAAAATCACAACAACAACAACCTGTAAAATATTAGACATGCCATCAATTAATAGTTGTCTACTGAATAAATATATTTGTGCAAAATATATATGGATAAAAACATTCTGTGCATCCTTGTTTTAACAGGAAAAAATTGGACAATATAAATAATGGAATGGTTAAGGGAGGTTTTACTCATTATGTGGAAATTATGCTATTAAAAAATCTGACATGGAAAAATTCCCAGACTACAAATAAACTTTAAAAAAATAAAATAAAACATAGAATAGGATTACATTGACAAATTAAAAGTATATATGTACATTTCTCTCTATATATAAAAATAGATTTAGAAAGAAACACCGCAGTGATTTGCAACAGTAAATACAGTTAGGCAGGGGACGAGGTTTGATGGGGTAAAGAGAAAAGGGCAAATGTGGAATTTTTAATTAATTGATATTTTTGAATTTTATTTTATTTTATTTTTATACAGCAGGTTCTTATTAGTCATCTATTTTATACATATTAGGGTATATATGTCAATCCCAATCTCCCAATTCATCCCACAGCCACTACCACCCACTCCCGGCTTTCCCTCCTTGGTGACCATATGTTTGTTCTCTACATCTGTCTCTGTTTCTGCCTGGCAAGTAACCAGTTCATCTGTACCATTTTTTTTAGATTCTACATATATGTGTTAATATACAATATTTGTTTTTCTCTTTCTGGCTTACTTCACTCTGTATGACAGTCTCTATGTCCATCCACGTCTCTACAAATGAGCCAGTCTTGTTCCTTTTTATGGCTGAGTAATATTCCACTGTATATATGTACCACATCTTATCTACTCATCTGTTCGTGGGCATTTAGGTTGCTTCAATGACCTGGCTACCATAAATAGTGCTGCAATGAACATTGGGGTGAATGTGTGTCTTTTTGAATTATGGTTTTCTCTGCATATATGCCCAGTAGTGGGATTGCTGGGTCATATGGTAATTCTATTTTCAGTATTTTAAGGAAATTCCATACTGTTCTCCATAGTTGCTGTATCGATTTACATTCCCACCAGCAATGCAAGAGGGTTCCCTTTTCTCCACACCCTCTCCAGCATTTATTCTTTGCAGATTTTCTGATGATGGCCATTCTGAATGATGTGAGGTGATATCTGATTATAGTTTTGATTTGCATTTCTCTAATGATTAATGACGGTGATCAGCTTTTCATGTGCCTCATGGCCATCTATATGTCTTCTTTGGAGAAATGTTTATTTAGGTCTTCTGTCAATTTTTGGATTGGGTTCCTCATTTTTTTAATATTGAGCTGCATGAGCTGTTTATATATTTTGGGATTAATCCTTTGTCCATTGATTTATTTGCAAATATTTTCTCCCATTCTGAGGGCTGTCTTTTCATCTTGTTTATAGTTTCCTCTTTTAAGTTTCATTAGGTCCAATTTGTTTATTTTTGTTTTTATTTCCATTAGTCTAGGAGGTAGGTCAAAAAAGATTTTGCTGTGATTTATGTCAAAGAGTCTTCTTCCTAAGTTTACCTCAAAGAGTTTTATAGTGTCTGGTTTTACTTTTAGGTCTTTAATCCATTTTGAGTTTATTTTTCTGTATGGTGTTAGAGAGTGCTCTAATTTCAATCTTTTACATGTAGCTGTCCAGTTTTCCCAACACCACTTATTGAAGAAGTTGTCTTTTCTCCATTGTATATCCTTGCCTCCTTTGTCATAGATTAGTTGACCATAGATGCATGGGTTTATCTCTGTGTTTCCTATCCTGTTTCATTGACCTAAATTTATGTTTTTGTGCCAGTACCATATTGTCTTGATTACGGTAGCTTTGTAGTATAGTCTGAACTCAGGGAACCTGATTCCTCCAGCTCCATTTTTTCCCTCAAGACTCCTTTGGCTATTCGGAGTCTTGAGGGAAAATTGGCTGTTTTGTGTCTCCATACAAATTTTAAGATTTTTTGTTCTAGTTCTGTAAAAAATGCCATTGATAATTTGATAGAGATTGCATTGAATCTGTAGATTGCTTTGGGTAGTATAGTCATTATCACAATATTGATTCTTCCAATCCAAGAACATGGTAAATCTCTCCATCTGTTTGTACCATCTTTAATTTCTTTCATCAGTGTCTTATAGACTTCTGCATACAGGTCTTTTGTCTCCTTAATAGGTTTATTCCCAAGTATTTAAATCTTTTTGTTGCAATGGTAAATGGGAGTGTTTCCTTAATTTCTTTTTGAGATTTTTCATCATTAGTGTATAGGAATGCCAGAGCTTTCTGTGCATTAATTTTGTATCCTGCAACTTTACCAAATTCATTGATTAGCTCTAGTAATCTGGTGGCATCTTTAGGATTCTCTATATATAGCATCATGTCATCTGCAAACAATGACAGTTTTACTCCTTCTTTTCCAGTTTGGATTCCTATTATTTCTTTTTCTTTTCTTATTGCTGTGGCTAGGACTTCCAAAAATATGTTGAATAATAGTGGTGAGAGTGGATATCCTTGTCTTGTTCCTGATCTTAGAGGAAATGCCTTCATTTTTCACCATTGAGAAAGATGTTTGCTGTGGGTTTGTCATATATGACCTTTATTATGTTGAGGTAGGTTTCCTCTATGCCCACTTTCTGCAGAGTTTTAATGATAAACAGGTGTTGAATTATGCCAAAACTTTTTCTGGATCTATTGAGATGATCATATGGTTTTTCTTCTTCAATTTGTTAATATGGTATATCACATTGATTAATTTGCATATATTGAAGAATCCATGTATCCGTGGGATAAATCCCACTTCATCATGGTGTATGATCCTTTCAATGTGTTGTTGGATTCTGTTTGCTAGTATTTTGTTGAGGATTTTTGCACCTATATTCATCAATGATATTGGTCTGTAATTTTCTTTTTTTGTAGTATCTCTGTTTGGTTTTGGTATCAGGGTGATGGTGCCCTCGTAGAATGAATTTGAGAGTGTTCCTTCCTCTGCAATTTTTTGGTAAAGCTTGAGAAGGATGAGTGTTAGCTCTTCTCTAAATGTTTGATGGAATTCACCATTAAACTATCTGGTCTTGGACTTTTGCTTCTTGGAAGATTTTAAATCACAGTTTCAATTTCATTACTTGTGATTGGTCTGTTCATATTTTCTATTTGTTCCTGGTTCAGTCTTGGAAGGTTATACCTTTCTAAGAATTTGTCCATTTCTTCCAGATTGTCCATTTTATTGGCATATAGTTTCTTGTAGCAGTCTCTTATGGTGTTTTGTATTTCTGTGGTATCCATTTTAACTTCTCCTTTTTCATTTCTAATTTTATTGATTTGAGTCCTCTCCCTCTTTTTCTTGATGTGCCTGGCTAAAGGTTTATCAATTTTGTTTATCTTCTCAAAGAACCACCTGTTAGTTTTACTGATCTTTGCCATTGTTTTCTTTCTTTCTCTTTCATTTATTTCTGCTCTGATCTTTATGATTTCTTTCCTTCTACTAATTTTGGGTTTTGTTTGTCTTTCTCTAGCTTCTTTAGGTGTAGTTAGATTGTTTATTAGATTTTTCTTGTTTCTTGAGGTAGGATTCTACTGCTATAAACTTCCCTCTTAAAACTCCTTTTGCTGTGTCCCATAGGTTTTGGATAATCCTATTTTCATTGTCTATTGTCTTTTGGTATTTTTTGATTTCCTCTTTGATTTCTTCAGTGATCTGTTGGTTATTTAGTAACATATTTTTTAGCTTCCATGTGTTTGTGTTTTTTATGTTTTCTTCCCTGTAATTGATTTCTAATCTCATAGTGTTGTGGTCAGAAAAGATGCTTGATATGATTTCAATTTTCTTAAATTTACTGAGGCCTGATTTGTGACACAAGATGTGTTCTATTCTGGAGAATGTTCAGTGTGCACTCAAGAAGAAAGTGTAATCTGATCTTTTCAGATGGGATGTCCTATAAATATCAATTAAATCTATCTGGTCTATTGTGTCATTTAAAGTTTGTATATCCTTATTAATTTTCTGTCTGGATGATCTATCTATTGGTGTAAGTGAGGTGTTAAAGTTCCACACTATTATTGTGTTACTGTTGATTTCCTCTTTTATAGCTGTTAACATTTGCCTTATGTATTAAGGTGCTGCTATGTTTGATGCATATATATTTATAATTGTTATATCTTCTTCTTGGATTGATCCCTTTATCATTATGTAGTGTCCTTCCTTGTCTCTTGTAACATTCTTTATTTTAAAACCTATTTTATCTGATATGAATATTGCTACTCCAGCTTTCTTTTGATTTCCATTTGCATGGAATATCTTTTTCCATCGCCTCACTTTCAGTCTGTATGTGTCACTGGGTCTGAAGTGGGTCTCTTGTATACAACATATATACAGGTTTTGTTTTTGTATCCATTCAACAAACCTGTGTCTTTTGGTTGGAGCATTTAATCCTTTCACATTTAAGGTATTTAACAATATGTATGTTCCTATTACCATTTTCTTAATTGTTTTGGGTTTGTTTTTGTAGGTCCTTTTTTTTCTCTTGTGTTTCCCACTTAGAGAAGTTCCTTTAGCATTTGTTGTAGAGCTGGTTTGGTGGTGCTCAATTCTCTTAGCTTTTGCTAATCTGTAAAGCTTTTGATTTGTCTGTGGAATCTGAATGAGATCCTCACTGGGTACAGTAATCCTGTTTGTAGGTTCTTCCCTTTCATCACTTTAAATATATCATGCCATTCCCTTCTGACTTGTAGAGTTTCTGCTGAGAAGTCAGCTCCTTATGAGAGGTCCCTTGTGTGTTATTTGTCATTTTTCCCTTGTTGCTTTTAATAATTTTTTTTATTTTTGCTTTTCATTTTTATCAATTTGATTTCAATGTGTCTTGGCATGTTTCTCCTTGAGTTTATCCTGCCTTGGACTCTCTGCACTTCCTGGACTTGGGTGGCTATTTCCTTCCCATGTTAGGGAAGTTTGTGACTGTAATCTCTTCAAATATTTTCTTGGGTCCTTTCTCTCTCTCTTCTTCTTCTGGGACCCCTATAATGCGAATGTTTCTGCATTTAATGTTTTCCCAGAAGTCTCTTAGGCTGTCTTCATTTCTTTTCATTCTTTTAACTTTATTCTGTTTTGCGGCAGTGAATTCCACCATTCTGTCTTTCAGGTTACTTATCAGTTCTTCTGTCTCAGTTATGCTGCCTTGATTCCTTCTAGTGTGTTTTTCCTTTCACTTATTTTATTGTTCATCTCTTTGCTTGTTCTTTAATTCTTCTAGGTCTTTGTTAAACATTTCTTTCTTCCTCTTGATCTTTGCCTCCTTTCTCTTACTGACATCCTGGATCATCTTCACTATCATTATACTGAATTCTTTTTCTGGAAGGTTATCTAGCTCCACTTCATTTTAATTGTTTTTCTGTGGTTTTATCTTGTTCTATCACCTGCTATATAGCCCTCTGCATTTTCATCTTGTCTATCTTTCTTGTCTATCTTTCTGTGAATGTGATTTTTGTTCCACAGGCTGCAGGATTGTAGTTCTTGCTTCTGCTGTCTGCCCTCTGGTGGAAGAGAGTATCTAAGAGGCTTGTGAAAGCTTCCTGATTGGAAGGACTGGATGGTGGGTACAGCTAGGTGTTGCTCTGGTAGGCAGAGCTCAGTAAAACCTTAATCCACTTGTCTGTTGATGGATGGGGCTGAGTTCCCTCACTGTGGGTTGTTTAGCCTGAGGCTACCCAGTACTGGAGGTTACAGTCTCTGTAGTGAGGCTAATGGCAGACTCTAGGATGGCTCACACCAAGGAGTATCTCCCAGAACTTCTGCTACCAGTGTCCTTGTCCCTGTGGTGAGCCACAGCCAACCCCCACTTCTGCAGGAGACCCTCCAACACTAACAGGTAGGTCTTGTTCAGTGTCCTATGGGATCACTGTTCCTTGCCCCTTGTCCTGATGCTCACACTACTTTGTGTGTGCCCTCCAAGAGTGGAGTCTCTGTTTCCCCCACTCCTGTCAAAGTCCTGCAATCAAATCCTGCTAGCCTTCAAAGTCTGATTCTCTGGGAATTCCTCCTCCAGTTGCCATTTGATTCTTAGACTGACACTATTCATCTATAGGGTTTATAAATTTTGAAAATTAGAAAATTATGGCAAAGGCAAAATAATATAAGAAAAGCAAGATAAAATCAAGAGTGAAATTAATACCCCAAATATGTATATGAAATTCTCCACACATTATACATGTGGGTCATAAATTTTTCTCTGATATTTTCTGCCAATAATGACCAGTTAAATCATGGTGTCAACATGATTAAAACATAAACTAGGGCTTCCCTGGTGGCACAATGGTTGAGAGTCCGCCTGCCAATGCAGGGGACACAGGTTCGTGCCCTGGTCCGAGAAGATCCCACATGCCTTAGAGCAGCTGGGCCCGTGAGCCATGACCACTGAGCCTGCGCGTCTGGAGCCTGTGCTCCGCAACGGGAGAGACCACAATAGTGAGAGGCCCATGTACCACCAAAAAAAAAAAAAAAAAAAAAAATACATAAACTAGTTATTCAGGAGATACACACCATTCCTGAGATCAGTACCTGAAGAAAATATTCTAGTCTGAGTCTCTCCTTAGTGATGTGTGAGCAGCAACTTTATCACTATTTTATAGTAACTTTAATACATTTTATAAAGCTTTTCCTTTTTAAATGTTTTATGGAGACTGCCATAGCTCAGCTTGTCAATACCAAATTTGTAGGTTGTGAGGGCTTGTAAGGGAAGGCTGGCAATAAGCCACCAAACAATATGATCAAGAAACTTGGCTGCTATCATATAAATTCCAAGGGCCATTTTTAGTTGGGAGGAAGGGGGAAACTGGGAAATGTTGGTCAAGGAGTACAAAGTTTCAGTTATGCAAGCTGAAAAAATGTTGGAAATTTACCGAACAACATGGATACTACAGTTAATGGTAGGTATTATATTCTTAAGGAGGGTAGATCTTAAATGTTTCCATGACAAACATACACACACACAAAAGAGCCATATTTATAGTGCCTTAATCTATGGTTTGTTATTTTGTTTTCTGAAAAAGTAGATTCCTTGGTCAAATATTTGAGAAAAAATGTGTATCAAACTAAGTGTTTCTTTACATATAAGGACTACTTAGAGCCTTTAGTATGCAAATTTGCATTATAAATCTTTAAGAGTGAGATAGGAGCAAAGTTAAGTCTGGGACTCTGTTTTGGAAAGAGCATGTCCTCAGGCTTTTGTTCTATGCAGCACACTTTGGATGAGTGATATGAATGGCCCCTCCTGTTAAGGGAGTCTCTACAAATAGGGATTTTATTCTTTGTCTGTTTGCTGTCATTCAATAGGACTATTGAGTGAAAAGCCTTTTCTTGATCCTGTAGCTTGATTTGTAGCTCTATTTTTATATTTATGTTTTTGCTGAATCTGATTTTCCTTTGACAATTTCTCTGTCACTTTGGATATTTATCAAGAACTGTTTTTGTTAATCAGTACCTAATATTGCCAGTGCCTAGCACAGTGTTTATCGAATATTTATTGAAAGAAAAACCTAAAAAATATGTTCACAGGAAGAACAAAATTTCATGAAACATTATTTATAATTCTAAGGTATTTTCCATATTCCACAGCTTTCTATGTGTAGAAAGTCAAATGACATTTTGTTGCTGTTATTTTTTGCTGGAATTATACCTACCCAATGTGTCAATGATCATGCTGGTCAGAAACTCTGATTAGTCACTATAAATTTCTTTAATAATGGTTAAAAATAAATTAATAAATACAGTTTGTTTAATAGAGCAAATCTTCTAAAATATGATATCTGACAAAGAAAATTAAAATATTTCTTTGTGGAAAAGAAAAGTTGAAAAACTAGTTTAACTCTTACTTTACAGAAGAGGAAACTAAGATTAATGGGGTAAAGCAGATTTGTCCACTCTTGCACAAAACTTTTAGGGTAGAGTAGGTATTAAAATTTACATCTTGTGACTTCCATGCAGCAGGGCCTTTTTTCTGGACCTTTCCCTTTGCAGATTTCATCGTAATGTTTCTCATTCTCCTTGTCTTATCCTTTTTATTTCATTTACATAACATGTGATATTCTTTTGCATATATAAAGGACTCTGCCGTTTCCGAGATGTGAGGCCCTGTGAGCTGGCAGTTGGGAAAGCTGCATTTCCACTCATTTACTGATGGGAGGCACGGCTTCTGCCAGAGCTGATTCACAGTGATGGGGCAGACTGGCTGAAAACTGGTAGGAGGGCTTTGCAACAGCTCTGGGGCCAAATCAAGGCCACAGGCCGTATGTCTTGTTCCTCTGTCATAAACAGACGACCAAGTGTACACATTCCCAGGTGTAATGTCACTGGGATTTTAGTTGCAAACATATAAACTAATGACATTCAATTATGTTCAGAGGTAATGTTGTCAAAGCCACCAAGGAAACAATTTATTTGTCTTACACAGTATGTGATTCAGAGTGCATTAGTAAATTTTCATTGCTTAGTTGTTTAATATGCTCCTGAAGAGGTGTTTCTGCAGGCTGTTGTATAGGCATGATTCATACACTTATATGACGTGCATAGATATGATGACATGGAGGGTTATTCCAGAATCAGTTTTATGTATATTAAAATCAGCTCATTTCTTTGTAGGCATTGACCAATTAAAGGAAGAAAGGCAAGGTTTCTCAAACCAGTGAAGTGACACTATCTGCTAACACCAATTGGTGGAAAATTGATGAAAGGCTTAAAATTTTGGCTCCATGAAACTCTATTCTTGCTAAATGGTATCAGATTTTCCCATATAGAGAAAGAACTATCTGATTTACATAAAATGTGGGTATAGAACAAGAAATAATATTTAATATAGAACTTTTATAAATATTAAAGTTATTTAATAATAACTTTACAAGAGACCACATAATGCTCTTATAATGCTCTTGGAAGAAATGGTATAGAAACTAAATGGGCTAATTTCTAGGCTTCCTTATTGACACTATTACTAGGGGTAAAAAGAAACACCCAGAAAATTGAATTGGGGAGGTGAACCATAACTTCACACAACACAGTACAGCAACAAAAATAACAATAACAACAATGTTCCTTTACATTAGCATTTTTATTTACTGTGTGCATAAGCATGATTTATGTTCTTTAATTTATGTATATTAAATGCAATACAGAATGGGTGTGTGGAGGCAGCTACAGAGGGAACATATCATTATTATCATTTTTATCATTCTTATTTCATAGATCTCAGAACTGAGATTCAGAGAAGTTAAATAATTTATCTCAATAGCATTAGAATCAAAAGTAGACTTCTAGTGTAAAGTGTTTTCTCACAAATGTTACTATCTCCTCTGTCAAGAGACAAAGGGTCTATTTTGGGAGCAGACACTTAAATAGCAAGGAATATTCAGCTATGCAGATGTTTGTGGCAAGTATTTTCTAGTAGATAAGACCAGTAATGCAGCCTGGGGTCATTGGGGAGTGGCTTGTAGGCTACGGTTAAAAATAAATTTTTTTCAAAGTGTGATAAGAGGCCATTAAGAAGTTCTGATTTACTTTTTAAAAGAAAGATCATTCTGCTTTCCTCACAAGTGCAGAGGGTATCCTGAGTGGAAGCAGGGAGGGTAGCCAGGGGCTGTCAGCATTACCGAGAGAAGGACTTGCATTGTGATGACAGTGATGAGGGTGCTGCTAAATGATCAATTTGGGATGTATTTTGAAGGCAGAGCTGATTGGGCTTTTAGGTGGTTTGGGTGAACTTGGAGGTGTTTTTTGTGAGGAAGAGAGTGAAGTGAGAGATCCAGGCTACCTTCTAAATTTTTGGCTTGAGGATTTGAACAGATGAGATGAAGAAGACTATGAACGTGTTAAATGCAGGACACGAAGGACACGTGGACATGAAGGACACGAAGCTGCCCATGGCTACTGAAGGGGTGTATACACTGACAAAATTAGGAACAAGGACTTGGCTTTATTCAGGGCTGTGTGTTTAATGCCACTGACTGTCGTAGACTGACCATGATGAGACATGGCCAGAACTGAAAAGCGGGAGACCTGAAACTTAGCCGCAGCTTCTGGAGCAAAGCCCTAGTCTCTCTGGAACTTGTTTTCATTGTTTATAAATGAGAGGTTAAGCCAGACTGATAATGTTAAACTTATACATTCTGGACTCCTTTTAGGAATCTAATGTTTTCTAGTCATTCTCCAGAAAAACAACAGCACATCATTTTCAAAATTTCCACACAGAGACTTAAGGATTCCTTGGCCACTAAACATTATCAAACGTTCCTCTAGTTTGAGATGTGTGATTCTATACAATATCAAAATAAGCTCCAAATTATACAAAACAATATATGACTATTGAAGTGTGGCAGAGAGCTCTGCAGTAAAATTTGCCCAGATATGTGGACTGGTGAAGGCTCTATTCCTTGTAGATGCAACATTAGGAACATTCAGCCTCCTTGTTCATGGCTTAGTGGACGAAGAATCAAGAACCAAACCAGAGATAACACCCATCTTTTCTGAGCATATATTGATTAGCCAGATCTAATTATCTAGCACCTGGTCCTCAACAGCAAATGGAATAGAAAATCGAGGAGAGCATGTTTGGCAGATGTTATATTCCCTTTCTTATATGATTTCTCCTCATGCAGATGTTTTTATAACTTATGTAGAAACTTTTGGTTAAATATGTGTAGATTTATCTAAATAACAGAATACTATGAAGCTGTCAAAACTTTTGTAAAGATCTTACAAGAGATGAAATTATGTGAAAAATGAATATACAGAATAGTGTGGATAGTATGCTGTTTCTCATGTAAGAAAGAGCAAAAGTAAGACTTTATGTCTATATCTGTTTGCATTTGCATAGAAAGTCTCTGAAGGGTAAACTCAGAAAACTAGTAGAAATAATTACCTGGTCATGGTGATGGAGATCATGGATGGGAAAGATAGGAGAAAGAGTGAGAATAAGACTTACTCTATATTTTTTGTATTATTTTGATTTTTGAACTATATGAATATAGTGCCAACTCAAACTATTAAAAATTGATAAATGGGGAATAAAAAAAATGTTTTCAACCCATGTCTGATCCCCTTTATTTTCAGTGATGAAGGGTATCAAGACACCAGTGGCTATTTCCAGAGCTCCCATTGTTAAAGAATGACAGGATCCGATGGAATAGGATGTCTGTGCATCACCAACCAGTTCAAGCATGGCTTCATTACAGTGTTACATGCATCATGTCATGTGTTATTGCTTACTTAATAAACCACACTTCATCACACGGATTAACCAAAATAAAGTAGCTAAATATTGCCTGAGATTTCCTGTATATAGGTAAGGTTTCCATCTGTCAGGATGAGAAGTAAAACAAAGTAATAGATTGGTGGATTTTCTGCTCACCCATAGGATATATAAACCCACAGGAGTTTGGGGGTCAAATTTTGATATGACTTTAAAGTTACAAAATTACTGACCTGCGTGAACAAATTTTCCAAGGGAAAATAATTTCTCTTGATAATTTAATTTTGTATACTATTCCAACTTGATATGCATGAAACTCATTATTGTGGTAATATTTTTATTATTCATGCTTTTAGGTTTCAAAATAAGAACAATATGGAATCATAGTAAAGAGCATAAGATGTTGAACTATACAGATGTGGATTCAATTTCTACCACTATGAGTTGTGATTCTATGGGGTTTTTGCTTAATCTTCCAGAAATTTCACTTCTCCACCTGGAAAGTGGGAATAAATTAAGTACTTTATTTGGTTGTTCTGAGAATTGAGGTTAAGTATTTAAAATACTTAGCACAGTAACTGACATAAAAAACATGTTCTGTAAGTGGTTGCTATTATTACTATTACACATTGGCCAGCTAATCATAATTTAGACAAATTTATTTAGACAAATTTAAATCTACAAAAGAATTCAGAAATGAGTCAGATATTATTTGTTTTACGAAAATTATGGTGAAACTTTTAAGGAGGATAATTTCTTTTTACTCCATATTATAATCTGTGAAGTTAGAAGGAGTTTCAAGATAAGGAAGGGAAAGCTGAAGCAGCACGAGGTACACATGGAAACAGCATGGGCCAAAGAGTCGAGAAAAACCCTGACATCTGGAAAAAATGGATTGTTGTTCAGATTAATTGAGGTATTATTTAGAAATACACATAACATTGTAAGCACATGCTAAATAAGAGTTCCCCTCAGCATTTCACAGTAAAATGAGAGGATAAATAACTTCTATCTGTTTAATGGTTTGATCACTAAGTCAAACCATGATTCTAAACCACAACAACAAAAAAATCTGTCATTTGGGAAATGGTCCATATTTGGAGGAAGTTAGTAGGCAGTAAAAATATGAATAATATGCCATTATAGTTTAATTTTACCATATTATTAAACTTTAATATTTTGTTTTCTAAAATCTTTCCTCAAGGTTTTGAGTTCTATATTATTTTAAACATGTTTTGTCTTTATTTTTAAGCCCACTATCTCTCAAGGGAAACTTAATTTGTATGTTTCTGATTCTTTTATACTTAACTCATCCAAAAGTTACTTTGTAAGAATTCTTTGATGTACAGAAAGCCTTATCGTTTTCTTATAATATATTCAAGATCTTTTCCTTTGGAAAATGGAAGTCGTGTCTTGCTTAAAGTAGATAAATGAAAATATCCAATTATAGAGGGAAATGTTATGAAATCTCTCCCTCTCTGTCTCTCTTTTTCTTCCTCTTTATAAGATTTCTCTGTTAGCACCCTGGTTTCCAGCAATGATCATTTCTGGAAAGTAGATTGGAAAAGCAATTGTAGAATTTAACTTTCTTCAAGTCAGTTCAACTTAATAAACATTTTTTTTTTTTTTACCTCTGATGTATGGAGAAATATGCAAATTTCTATAGGTGATAGCAATAAAAATGACACAGAAAAATAAATTCAGTGCATATCCTCAAGGAGTTTATATTCTAGTCATAGAGACAGATATACATTAAAGAAATTATAATGTATGGCTGAAAGAGGTAAAAGCAAAGTTGTGTGTAAGTAGTAAAAGAAGGATTGTGAATTGAATCTGAGAAAGGATTTTCACATAATAAGTGCAATTTAAGCCAGCCTTACTAGAATTTCAGGGATTATTAGAATTTCAATGTATAAAGAAGCTGGGGGAGGTATCAATCTCTCAACAAAACCACTTGGGCATAACATACGAGGTGAAGCCAGAACGTGCAGATCTTTGAATGCCAAGGTTAGAGTTCGGATTTTATTCTCTAAGTAACAGGGAAATCATTTGAATGTCCTTGAGGAGAATAAGTAATACAAGCACCTTGGGCTTTAGAAAGATAAAGCTGATAGAAATGTGAAGGAGGAAGAAGACATGAGGGAATCAGAAGTTTCAGAGACCAAGTCTGTGACTACTTCCGTAGTTCAGGCAAGGGTCAACACGTAAATGAACTATGGTAGCAAAAATGAAATGGTGAGGAACGAAGAAGGAGAAATTGATTATGCTTCCTGGATTTTCAGTTAAGGTGTACATTAGTTAGAATATGGATCAAGCTGGCTATAACAAAGGGACCTAAAAGCAGAGCAATTCAAACAAGAGAGAATTTGTTTTCTTATATGAACAGAGGTAACAGCATGGTCCAGCACTGCTCTACCATGTAACTTTACTCTACAAGTTCATGCCCAACATTGTTGAAATAGTGAACATTGGCTCTCAACCACTCCCCATTCCAGTCTTTGGAAAGAGAATGAGGAAGTTGAGAGCAAGCAGCTTCCTTTTAGAGAAGTGATCCTGAAATTGTATGCATGGCATCCATACATATTTATCATGTAACTCCAAGAGAATTTCTATTCAGAGGCTAAATTCTGGCAAATCAGAGTCCAGAAGATTGTTTCTTTATATCTTGTACTTATATCAGTAGTAGTGTTTGAAATTATTTTTGGTATTAGAAGTAGGCTATTGATCCCATAGATGGCAAGGTGAATGGAGGCAAAGGGGATGGGAGGAAAAGATAGATAAAGGTCCAGGTAAGGCAATTTTTTCCCTTGTTTTGTGGACTGGTCTTGTCATGAAGGCTCTGAAGCTGAACAATTCCCCTGTCAGAGGTTTCCAGTGCTGAGAGGCAGGGATCCACATGGATCCTAATATACATCAGACTCAGTCATCACACTTACTTACCAAGGCTGATTTTAAAAATTGTGTAAATATTGATTTAATGCTTGTCACCTGCATGATATCATAAACTCCATGAGGATAGGGACTTCATCTTTTTTGTTCAACACTGAATTCTTCCAGTGTCTAGCAAAATACCTGATATATTTGGAGAGCCATATATACATACATAGTTTAATGTTATGTGTTGAGAAATTTCAAACCTAAAGAAAAGCTGAAAAAGTAGTAAAAAAATGTACATGTTCATTCACTAATGGTTAATATTTGCCATTTGTTTATTTTTCTTTTTCTCTCTTCCTCCTGGATCCACTGAAAGTAAATTGCAGATGTTATGACACTACCTTTAAATAATCAAGAAAGGAAAGAAAAAAAGAAGGAAGGAAAGAAGGAAGGCAGACATACCTGCTGGCTATCCTTTCAATTCTTTACATCTACATTTACCAAGTCTTTGGGCTTTATCTTTACTCCCAAAATAACTTAGCCAAAATCATATGAAAAATTTTTGTTTGCTTCATAGAAATTTTTGTAAGACAAACTGAAATCATTTAGATGAATGCTATTTCTGAATATTCTACAAAAATAGATTCAATTTCAAGATGATTTAAGGAGTTATTGTAAACCAAATTAATCTTAAAATTAAATTTTAGAAATGAAAGAAATAGTTGTTAGATAAACAAAGAATAGTTGTTAGATAAACAAGAAGAGAAAAATGGGAAGAGCCACAATTTGGATAGAGTAAAAGTGTAATGATATAGCTGTTCTTCACTTTTAGCTTTAAGGACAGTCTTTACTAGGTACATTTACTTCACTTTGAGAAGGGTGAATTAAAAATTGAGGCACTGATAAATAGAGGTAAGAAAAATATCTTCAGAAAGTTCATCAGATCCAGAGGATTTCTCTCTGCTAGAGGAATAAGTTATCAGCATTTTGATAACATTTATAAATGATCCTAGAAGAAGAGAAAAAGCATCAATAAGCTCAAGACAATACTATAATTAATTAGACTTTAAGAAGTTGGAAGTGGGATTTAAAAAAAAAAAAAGGAGCAGGGCTTCCCTGGTGGTGCAGTGGTTGAGAGTCCGCCTGCCGATGCAGGGGACGCGGGTTCGTGCCCCGGTCCGGGAAGATCCCACATGCTGCGGAGCGGCTGGGCCCATGAGCCATGGCCACTGAGCCTGCGCGTCCGGAGCCTGTGCTCCGCAACAGGAGAGGCCACAACAGTGAGAGGCCCGCATACCGCAAAAAAAAAAAAAAAAAAAAAGGAGCAAGAGATTTGTAAAGGAAAATATTCATATTAAGAAATGGATCTATAGTTGGCTTCTCCAAAATTTTTCATTAATAAAGGATCTACTGGATTTCCCTGCTGGAGCAGTGGTTAAGAATCTGCCTGTCAATGCAGGGGACACAGGTTTGGGTCGTGGTCCAGGAAGATCCCACATGCCGCGGAGCAACTAAGTCCGTGTGCCACAACAACTGAGCCTGTGCTCTAGGGCCTGCGAGCCACAACTACTGAGCCCGTGTGCTGCAGCTACTAAAGCCTGTGCCCCTAGTACCCATGCTCCACAACAAGAGAAGCCACCACAATGAGAAGCCTGCACACTGCAACGAAGAGTAACCCCCTCTCGCTGCAACTAGAGAAAGCCCGCACGCAGCAACGAAGACCCAACACAGCCAGAAATAGATAAAATAAAATAAATATTATTTTTAAAAGACCTACTAATATCCCAGGGACCCAGATCTAGTAAATATCAGTGTAGAGCTAAAAGCTTAATTTTATCTGACTACAAAACAAATACTTTATACTCTACCCTAATATACAACCTCTCATTTACCAAAGCAAATACTTAAAGAAAAGAAGGGGAAATCCTGTGTTGGGAAGGCTCATATATTCTTCCCTCAATTTAAATGAAAACATGATATTGTATATGAGTATTCAATATCAGAATGTTGGCCAATAGATTTGTCTAGGGAATGCTACAGTGTATATTTGCCTTATTTCCATTCAGGGCTCAAAAGTTTCATACACATGCATACATATATGAATTGCATATACATATTTTAGCTTTTTAGTTATTCTATTTTACCCTCATGATAACCTTGCAAAGGAAGTAGTGGAATTCCTAGTTTTCCCATTTGAAGGCAAGGTAACTGAGGAACAGCAATAGTAAATGATCTGTCCAGTGTCATACAAAATGTTAGTACTGCTGAGAAGATCATACACATCTCTTGACCACCCTTTGTATTATGTAGTTTATTACCTAAGGATTCCAAATTTTCAAGATCTATTATTAATGGAGAGATTAAACTCAATTGAAATTACAAACGATTAATCAGATCTATTGTTATTAGGGAGTTAATCTAATTTTCAAGGTTATAGATCATATTAACTTTTTCTAAATAAGATGCCTTAAGCTGGATTACCCCTGTCAGACCTGCCCTTTATAGCAGTGGGCAGACCACGACTTCTTTATTCTTTTTTTTTTTTTTTTTCTTGCGGTACGCGGGCCTCTCACTGTTGTGGCCTCTCCCGTTACGGAGCACAGGCTCCGGACGTGCAGGCTCAGCGGCCATGGCTCACGGGCCCAGCTGCTCCGTAGCATGTGGGATCTTCCCGGACCGGGGCACGAACCCGCGTCCCCTGCATCAGCAGGCGGACTCTCAACCACTGCGCCACCCACGACTTCTTTATTCTAAAGTGTGAAAAAGATATCAGGAGAGAGTGGAGGTGTCCCTACGGTCACTCAGGGTGGTTACAAAGATCTTAAGTGTTATCAAGGCTGATCTTTCTAAGTACTTTTGGAGTCTCTTAAAAATCTAATGAAATACATGATCTCTGCTCTCAGAAAATAAAATGAAACCAACAAAGCAAAACAGAAAAAGACCAGGAAACAAAAAAGTTGGGACAGGAATAGATGGGACAGTTCATCCACTGTAGGTTAAGATACTCTGGTCTGGTAATATGGGATTGAATCAATGTACTAGCTTTGGAACATAGTAAGAACTGAAAGACTAAAAGATGACAGAGTGTTACAGATGACTTTACAATGAGTCACTAAGGAAAAGAAGACCAATGGCAAGGATGTAGAAGAACTTGGGTCAGAAATAGGATATTCCTTCAGTAGCATGACTTAGATAATGATCTGTATTGCTCCCTTGGCACCCTATTTCTTGTGGAGATTATATGTGGGCTATTTCATTCACTTGAATATCTAAAATAAACATTCAAGGGAAAAGCAATAAAAATAAATAACACAGCATATCTGTAAATGAAGAAATCTTAAAAGTACTTTAGATTTCCCTACAATGAAAAAGAAAAATGCTTACAGAGATCTCTAAACTGTAAAGGAAAAAAGATATGCTTATCAAGGTTAATGTAGTTATATCTAGAAATAAATAGAAGTCATACATGTGTATGCATTTTTGTGGGAGAAAGCATGTATTCACACACACAACTGTGTGTATATGTGTATGTGAATGTGTAATATATCATTTATCTATCTTTCTAGCTCTTAATATAATTTCTTTGTCAATCTCATTGCTGAGAGATTCACGCACAGTCTCTCAAGGGAAGTAGCGGAAAATATAACACTTTTTGTAGAATGATAAAATAGACCAAAATCTGTGAGCAAATTAGTGTGCACTTTTTTCAAGTAAACTCCAATGCAGTAAAATATGGAGACTTAAAAAAAAAAAAAAAAAAACAAGTTGCTAGAAAGGTCATGGTATTCTGGAAACATGTGTACCTCATAGAATATATTTCTATTTAATTAATTACTATATATATGCCTAAAACATTAATTAAATTGGAGCTATAAAATAAAAGGCTTTAGAATTTTACCATAGTATCTCAGTAACATGAAGAAAGTTCTAACCCATCATGAGATGAAGAACAGGCTGCCTAGCAACCATTTTAACTAGCTCCCCCGAGGTTTTCAAGAGAAAAATGGGTGTTTGCGGGGGAAGTATTTGTTTCTGTTTTTATATTAGAGTTTTGGGATAATTCCTAACTAGTTTCTCAGTCATTTTTTTCCTTCTTGTTTTCATTGCCTGAAATAATTTAAAAAGGGAAGGAAAGAGGGAGGGAAGGAAGAAAGGGAGGGAGGGAGGGAGGAAAGAAGACACATAAGGATTAATGTGGGCTGTTTTAAGCATTCACTCAGGAATTCAAATACAGTAATGCAAATCAAAGTCAGGTGCTCTGTTTATTATATATGGACATAAATACCTTTTTGTGGAATGCTCACAAATCAAGTTCAAAGTAATGACTTTGGCTTGACAAACTACAAGTTCATTGAAATGTGTGACGAGAAAGAATATATGTTGGTCGCATTTCTTGACCCAGGATTCGAGGGTAACTTTGAAACTCTAAGTCTACTTTATGAAGCCATAGATCACCAGGAAGATGTTCACATAAAGAAATGAGTCAGATTAGGTCATTCTCCTCCTTCGGACTTCCTGGTTAAGGAAAAGCACCCTCATAAAGCATTCACAGCATATTTTCATAGGATGTCTTATCATGGAGGTCCCGGCCGTGGGAGGGGAGAGAAAGTGTTTGATGGTAATTCCAGAAACAGTAGCTTTAAGTGTTTCCGCACAGGCTCTGGACGCGCAGGCTCAGCGGCCGTGGCTCACGGGCCCAGCCGCTCCGCGGCATGTGGGATCTTCCCTGACCGGGGCACGAACCCGTGTCCCCTGCATCGGCAGGCGGACTCTCAACCACTGCGCCACCAGGGAAGTCCTAAGTGTTTCCTTTGAGAGAGAGAGAGACCTAGTTTTTACCAAATATCTATCATATAGTCTTTATGAGTTTGGGATGGAAGAACAAAGGATGGATTTCAGGTTAAATTCCAGAGTTAATGATGCATTAATGAAGATGTAGGAAACAAAATGATGAGTTAAGAAGGTTAGAATCTCAAGCAAAGCAGAAGAGGTGGTGGCTCTGCAGTATGATGGGTAAGTTATACAAACAAGATGCTTAGGAACATAAATTACCTATATTCTTACTTTATGCTATTGTTTTTATAGCTTTTGATTTCAGTTTAAGACTCTATTGCCAGTTGGGTTTAGTAAGCATACTTATGGACACCTATAACACAAAGGTGTTTCAACAATAAAAGTGGTCCTCTGTAGTCATTGTGAGTAATACGGAAACAATGTTCCTTCTAGAATTTATTCTGATCCCAGGATTTAATTGCAGTTCTATTATTGACCCAATATGAAACGTTGAATTTATTTGCTGTTTAATACTTTCCTGAAGCGTGGAAGAGAAACTGGTTGTGTTACTTGAAATTACCTGAGAAATTGCCATAATTTGCCACTTTACAATGAAAGGCTGGATTTCCTTAGTTAGACTTTGACCTCATGATGAGTTTAAATACCAAGACTATATTTTAACTATGCTGAGGCATAAGACATTGAAAGAGAACAGAATATGCCACCCCAAAATATGCTATTTTGGCATATTGATTATTTTAAGAAATAGCTGGTGCAAGGAGAACACTCTGAACCTCCTTCATCTCCCTGAAAGCAGGAAACAAATCTCCCATGTGAAGTTACCCTCCTTATCACCAGAGAAAGGGAATTCAGGATGGAGAAGGCTGTAGAGACAAATCTTTTTACTTCTTCACTAATTTGCTATAACAAGTCCAAACCCCTTTGTTTTGTCAATTCACAAGTGTATTGTTTTCTTGTCTGAAAGGATACAAGCTTCCTGCTCTGGTCACTTTAGGGAGTATCATATATTATTTGGATTCCATACCTACGAAATTAAATTTTTTTTTTCCTGTTAGTCTCTTTTATGTCAGTTTAATTATTAGAACAGTAAAAGAACTTAGAGAGGGAGAAGGGAAAAGTTTTCCATCCCTACAACATAATGTGAAACTTTATTTGTTTAGATTATAATTAAGACTTATTTGACACATTCTTTATGTATTTCAGCATCTCATCATTTACTAGAACATTACCAAAACAAAACCTTTTGTGAAGTAGGAAGAATTTTTCCATTTTCATAATTTTTATATTCTAGTTCTTCATGTTTCCTAAAGGTAAATAATGCATGAGAAAACCTGCAGTACCTTGACTAGCAGTTTTCTTTAAATATTAAAATTTTTGAAAATATTTGAACTATGAATAGTTGTGTACAATAATTTTCCTGTTGGAAATAAAGCCTGATGTTTATCCATTTCCCTTTGATGTCCTAGCATACTAATGCTATGTAAAGTGGTTGACTACTGAATTCCTCCTAAAAGTTATGAAACTTACAATTTCATAAAAAACAAGGATACAGATACTTGTGATTTACATGTTTAGTAGAAGGTTATTTTAGTTTTGGTTTTTTTTTTATTTTTTGCAGTGGCTCTGGTTTCTTATTGATATAGTTTTCTCAAATAAGGATATGTTAGATTTTATTTTCTTATAAATGTCACGACAGCCTTAAATTAAGTCCACTGATGTATAAGTGAAATGGTTCCATGGGTAATACCAGAGAGCACTTTATTTAAATTGTTGTAAACCTTCCAAAATACAGTTCAAATTGCTCCCCGCCAAGATGGGTGTCTAATTTGAGTCTACTGCTTTATTCATCCAGGTTTCTTACAAAGATTGAGAAAAATCCTCAATCTGTACCTAGGGCAAAGAATATCTTTTTCATTGTCTACAAGGCCCAGAGGAAGCAAAGGCAAAAAGTTAATTATGTCTTAGGCCTCAATAGGGCTTGTCAGCTGTCTCCATCACATTCTTAAATTTTTGTTTTAACTCCAGATACACTGCAAAGCAGATATTTCTATTATCCTTGTTTTATAGATGAAGAAATGGACAGTCACTGGATATAAGTAGCTTGCATAGGATCACACAGCAGCTAGAAGCCTCAACTGTAAACTCAACCCAAGTCTATTTCTAATTTGATAGTATATTGCCTTTTTGTTATCTAATTTATCCTCATCTCTTATGTCCACTTAATCACCAACTCCTACAAATTCTAGGTTTTAAATACGGTTATTTCTTGGACACAGAGAAAATTCATAAAACTGTGTTTATCCTGTCCCTTCCTCCAGCTACTGCCTTCTTCTCTGTTACCCTTTATAAAAAGACACCTCCAAAGAGTTGTTCTTTCCACTTCCTCACCTCCCGTTCCATCTTTACTTTGAGGAGATCAAATTTTTAATAATGGGTTTAGTGTAGTGTAATTGACAAATAGTAAACTGCCCATAAAGTGTACAGTTTGATAAGTTTTTGATGTTTATGTATATACCTATCAGACCATCACTACCATTATGAAAATAAACATATCCATCACCCACAAAAGTTATCCATCACTATCATTATGAAAATAAACATATCCATCACCCACAAAAGTTATCAACTGGCTCTTTGTTATCCTTTTCTCACTCCTTATTATACATAGTACATTTCTACCTCTTTTCATTTTTGGTTACTTCTGGGGAGGTTGCCAGACATTTGTGACTTTTACCTTGTTAAGTGCTAGATATTTTTGTATTTACATAAATGGTTTTGAGCTTCCTTCTGTAATTCAGTTAAGTTATATGGGTCTTGGTTTTAAGCTTAGTTCTGTGAAAACAGAACAGCATTTAATTTAGGGCTAGTTTTATTCCACTAGCTAGGCCAAAACTTTCTGAGCAATCTATTTGATGCCCCATAAATAAGGTTTTCCATTCTGACTGGTGAGAACAGCATTGTTGCTATTCCTCTATGAATGGAAGAATTTTCCCTCTTATCCTTTTAGGTAGTTCTTTCCCAAACTCAAGTAGTTTCCTCACATGCACTGAGCAGTTTGCAATGGAATGCTCATGGGGGACTCGCTAAAGACCTCTGGAGTTTTCTCTTTGTGCAGCCCTCTCTGCTTCAGTACAGTGCCATATAAATGCCAGGTACCTGGTCTCCCTGGGATCCCAGCTCCTTCTCCTCAAATCAGGGAGAGTTTTGTGCTCTGCCTGAGTGTTCCCTCTGTGCTATAATAAGAAATATATATTTGGTCTTTGTCCTCGGTGTCTGGAACAGAGTTCCTAAAGTCCTTGGGATTGCCTGGGTAATAGGAAAATATTTTATTATTCTTAACAAGCCCTTTTCAACCATACCTGAATTTATGTTAATAAAGTGACTCTGGCTGGACCCCCTTCGGGATAGGGGTTGGTGAGCAGAGGAACCAACCATGTATTAGAGGGTTGGAACTTTCAGCACTTTCTCCCATCTCCATGAAGGGGAGAAGGGCTGGAGATTGAATTCAGTCACCAGTGGTCAATGATTTAATCAATTATGGCTATGTAATTGAATCTCCATAAAAACTCCTAAGTGATAAGGTTCATGATCTTCCAGGTCAGTAAACACATCAAGGAGTTGCGAGAGTGGAACACCTGTACAGGGCATGGAAGCTCCACATCCTTCCCTCCATATCTTGTCCTATACAATTCTGCCTTTTGGCTGTTCCTGCATTGTATTCTTTATAATATGTCAATAATTGTAAGAGAAGCACTTTCCTGAGTTCTATGAATTGTCCTAGTAAATTATTGAACCTGAGGTGGTTGTAGGGTCCCCCAAATTTGTAGTCAGTGGGGCAGAAATGTGGGTAGCCTGGTCACCCATTCACAGCTTCGGTATAAAGTGGGGGCATTATGCGACTGAGCCCTTAAACTTATGAAGTCTGATGAGAACTCTGGGTAGTTGATGTCAGAATTGAATTGCAGAATATCCAGTTGGTGTGGGAGAATCAAATAATTGGTTGCTGATATTGAAAAATTTCCCAGGTCCTCCTTGCACTGTGACCTAAAATCTCTCTCCAGAAAGTGAGTTGGAGCAACAATAAAGTTCATCTTGTTTTTTTTTTTCCTCTCTCTCTCTCGCTTTCTCTCTCTCAGGGATCACTGTTTACTTTTTGATGGCCAGTGTCCTGAAAACTTCTTTTTTAAATATTTTTTGCCTGCTTTTTTAGTTGTTTCATGTTGGAGAGCAAGCTTAGTCCCTATTCTTCCATCTTAGTAAGATATGTAAGTCCTTCATTCTCTGTTTAACCTGCACTCAAAGAGATTTCACCCACAGTCCTCATTGATTCTCCTACTGTCTAGCTCACTTGTGATCCTCAGATCACAATTCTCAATCTTCAACTCACTTGCTCCCTCTTCATAACTTCACACATTTTTCCCTCATTCTTGAAACAGTTTCTTAGTTAGCTTCCAGAATACCACACTTTCTTTCTTAATTATTTCTTATTACTGACTAGGTTAGTCTCCTAGGGCTGCCATAAGAAAGTACCACAAATTGGATGACTTACAACAGAAATTTATTTTCTCACTGTTCTGGAAGCTAGAAGTCCAAACGTCAAAATATTGGCAGAGCTTTGCCCCCTCTGAAATCCAGAAGGGAGAGTCCTTCCTCATTTCTAGTGATTTGTGGACAGTCCTTGGTTTTCCTTGGCCGAGTGTCCCCTGGCTGCAGCACTTCAAGTTCTGCCTCCATCCTCATACTGAATTCTCCACGTGTGCATCTCTGTCTTCACATGGCATTCTTTTCTCTGTGTGTCTCTGTCTCTTCATTCTATAAGGGCACCAGTCATATTTAATGCCCACTCTAAGGACCTCATCTGAACTTGATTACATCTGCAAAGACCCTACTTCCAAGTAAGATCAGATTCACAGGTAGTGGGGTCTAGGCCATCAATATATCTTTTTGGGGAGTCAGAATTCAACCCGTAACACTGACCATTCTGTGAGATCTTTCTCCCAGCTTCTAAAAGTTGGAGTGTTCTCGCTTGCTCAGTCTTCAGCTCCCTTCTTTTGCATACTCATTAGCTAATTATCCCATCTAGTCCCAAGACTTTATACACCACATTAGCATTAAGGACTGCAAACATTATATCTCTGGTGCCAATTTGAATTTGAGACTCGTATATCCATTTGAATAATCAATATTCTAACTAAAGCCACCCAAAACAAATACTTTGTTCTCATTCTTTCTCCCCATGACTATCAAACCTTTTCTTCTCCTGGTCTTTTTTATTTTACTAAATGACACTACTATTTCCCTGTTGCTCACATTAACAAATTGGAATCATCCTTAACTTTCTGTTTGTACCAAATATATCTGATATTCAATTGCTTAGCACTCCCTTCCTCTCTATCATCAGACTAGTCACCGTTGGTTTTGTTGTTTTTTATTTGCCCTCAACAACTACAATAGTCCCTAACTGATTCTCTTGTTTCCACACTTATCCATGGTAATCCTTCTTCTACAAAGTAACATAGTGATCATTTTAATGTTCAAGACCTTCATTGGATTCCCATCACACTTAGAACAAAGTCTGTATTTTTAACTCTCAGCAGATCTGGTGTGATCTGGCATGTTTATCCTCTTCAGTCTCACTTACTTTGGATCTTCCCTTTGCTCACTCCACTAGCTTTCTAGCTTCTCCTCTTTTTTTAAATATAAATTTACTTAGTTATTTATTTTTGGCTGCATTGAGTCTTCATTGCCGTGCTTGGGCTTTTTCTAGCTGCGGCGAGCAGAGGCTATTATTCATTGTGGTGCACGGGCTTCTCATTGTGGTGGCTTCTCTTGTTGTGGAGCACAGGCTCTAGGCGCTCAGGCTTCAGTAGTTGTGGCATGTGGGCTCAGTAGCGGTGGCACGCAGGCTCTAGAGCGCAGGCTCAGTATTTGAGGCACGCGGGTTTAGTTGCTCTGCGGCATGTGGGATCTTCCCGGACCAGGGCTGGAACCCATGTCCCCTGCATTGGCAGGCGGATTCTTAACCACTGCACCACCAGGGAAGCCCTCTAGCTTCTCCTTGAATAAGTCAAGCAGATTCCTGCCTCAAAACCTTTAAACTTGTCCCTTTCTGCCTAACACAGTTTTCTCAACTTTTCCACAAATTTTTCTCACAAATATTCAATAGCACACTGTCTCACTTCATCCAAATCTCTATTACAAAACTACCTCTGTGGTGAGGAATTTTCTGATCACTGTGACTAAAATGGCACTCCCAGGATTTCTCCAACTATTTTTCCTGCTTTATTGTTCTTCTAAATTCTAATCCTTATTGACATTTGGTTTGAGATATATTTACTTATTTTATTTTCCCCCTTCTCCACTAGATTGCAATATGTAAATAAATGAATAAAACCACAAAACCAAAACCAAAACAAAACAAAAGCTTGCTTAATATATAGGAGATGTTCAAAGTACCTTTGAAAACGGAATTACTTGTATTTATTGGTATATGCCTTTTACCTAATCAGAGTGCCTGGCCTAAAATAGGTTTTGATAAATATTTGCTCAATGAGTGTAGAATTTCTTAATATTAATTGAATGAACAGAAACTATCAATAAGGAAATGTAATATAGATTTAAAAGACCTCTATTGCTTATAAATGAATTCTAACCAAGTAGGTACTAGCAGCTCCTTGGGGAAGTAAAAGCTCTTGTTTAAAATATGTCTGCCCTTTCTGGGTGGTTTTATGTTTTTTCTGATCATAAGGGCAGGCAAAAATATGATAAAATAGTACCAGTGATAAGAATGACAGTGATAAGGAAAAAGAGGCCATTACTCTTCAGCAATTGTTCATTGTTATCAAATACTGGATTTGGTTAGGATACAGGACTTAGAGCTCTAAATTTGGACTCTAAAGAAACCATTAGTTTTGAAATAACTGAAGGAATTTGTTACTCTTGAGTCCTTAATGTTGTATCTTTTTCTCAACTTCTAAAATTTGGAGTCGCTTCTCTTTCATCAATAAACAACTTTTGAGTATTTGAAGTTGATTATGATCACATATTCTACATGCTAATGAAGTGATCAAATATTGTTATCATTTTAATATTTGTAAAATTGAATATGTGTACACTCTGATGACCAAACTACTGGCAGGGCAATGTGATAAGTTAGTGCTTCACCTTTAAAAAGTTATAACTTTGCATTCCAAACACAACCTCGCTTCCTTCTCAAAGTTCTACAAATTAAGTGAAACACTCATGCAAAAATAAATAAAATAAAACAAAATTAGATAAGTACTCTAATCAAGCATATTCCTGTCTGACATTTTTTTCATATTCTCATATTTATTGAGGCCTAGAAAAAATGTGATTGCTTAAAGAATTTGTGTGATAACCTGTTTTCATTCCTATACTCCAAGAAATTATGAATAATCATTTAAAATATTATTTTACCTTAATTTTAATATTTCAAATCAGTGTTACCAATTTTTCACATATGAATATTTTGTCATGACATATGTATATTTCAAGGCTTGAAAAACTTAAATAACAGATCAAGGTCTTTTTAATTCAACTGTAACTTTCATGGATTCAGATGAGATACTGTTTTAGACTTTATATTAGGTAATAAGCTAGATAATAAAGAATAGCAACACCTTTTCCATTTTGGGGGAATGGAGAAAGTCACAAAAGGACAATTTCCTAAGTAATTGAAATAAATATTGTTTTACTGCTAAACTGTTTTTATTTTTATCATTGGAAAGAAAACATTTCCTAATTGTGTTATCCATAGGCTGTCTTCCTGGACCAGAGTTTAAGGTACTTTGAATTTCTAAAATACATGTCAATCATAACACAATGGTGTGATATAACTATGCCTTTAAAGCTTGTTACAGGAAATCCGTGATATTGAGCAGTATGATTCCCTAACGACTACGATTTTCTTGTTTATACATGCTTTATATGTTCTTTTTGAAAGTTACTTTCTGCCTATTAATATACCTTCTTCTAGCATTGTCTCCCCACCTCTTCCTAGGCATTAGATACATATAACCATTAAAAGTAAATATGACTGACACTGAAATATATTTAATACTGATTTTTATATTATTGCTAATAATAATGAACATCAATTGAGCTCATCTTATGTACCAAATACTATTTCAAGTGCATTATGTAGAAACTCATTTATCCTCAAAAACTGGCAGAAAGAGTGATAACCTAATAATCAGATGAGCTTCCTCATATGAAAGAACCTCCCGGCTAGAGAGCTAGTGTAGTTAGGCACAGAAAAAAGTCCAGAAGGGTTGGAATGACAAATGTCTAGGAAGAAATGGTTTAAAGTAGGAACTAAAAAGTAGGCAGGGGCCAGATCTTTTAAATACCCTGGTCAAATCTCACATTCCAGACACATACCCATTGAACATTGCATTGTTTTTAAAAAACATTGCTCTTGGGCTTCCCTGGTAGCACAGTGGTTGAGAGTCCACCTGCCTATGCAGGGGACACGGGTTCATGCCCCGGCCTGGGAAGATGCCGCATGCCACGGAGCGGCTGGGCCCGTGAGCCATGGCTGCTGAGCCTGCACATCCGGAGCCTGTGCTCCACAAAAACATTGCTCTTACTTTGTATTATGTTCAGCTATTTCTGTAATTCTTTAATATTTTGACATTTCCTCCAGGACTGAACAACACCTTTATTTCTTTCTTTGAAAACCACTCTTTATGGTGGTTTCAGTTTCAGTCTTTTATGTGATAAATGCATAATAAGTGTGGCTGAATTTATGTCCGCATTACTAAGGTTCAATTTTCTGGAAGTATAATCTTTAGTATAAAAGGACTTCCTTGTTTCTTTCCCTGTTGCATTTGAATGTGATTATCTTACCTCTTTCCTGCATACATATTTACTTCTTCCTCCACTTCATGTACCAGCCTCCCAACTTCCCACATGAATATTCAATTATGTTTTTCACCAGAAATACCTGCAATTTCCTTTGATTTAATAATAAAATCTACTTATGAAAATTGCTCAGTCCAAGAATGCACTAACATTGGATGCTTCCTCAAAGTGTCTTGTTGGTTTTCTTCTTTAGATATCAACATATATTTTTACTTTAAACAAGAGACCACACTGCAGTTCCCTTTGATTTGGTTGCACATTCACAAAATTAAATGTAAAGCAAATGTAGCTTTGTAAAAATCACCTCTCTCTTAAAATAAGATAATGTGAAGAGACAAAATAGCAATTAGAAGCACACTGTCTTAGCAAGATGATGAATTCTTTATACAGTAGAAATGTGTAATCATCAGAGTTTTATCTCTGTCTGAATGCTGCATTACACAGACATGTGTAAATGCCAACACAACTGTCTGAACATTGAGGAAAACACAAAGGCTCCATCATTCATTCTTATACTGGTCTTAGTTTTTACCCTGAGGTGCTGTAGGCACTTATGTAGCACCACGTATTTTAAGACATTCAACACCTTGCATGAGTGTTCCTGCACCAGAGTAGATTATTCAAAATAATAACCTGGAGTGGTGCCAGTATACTTCAGAGGATTGCCTTATCCACTGTTTGTTTTAAAAAGAGAGGCAGGTCCCTGAGAATAGATATTGCCAATCACATTTCAATGCTGAACCAAATCCTCTAAGGAAGCCAGAAGGTTGAGAGAAAGGTAGGCATTTTCCTACTACAACTGCATTAAGCACTCTAACCTAGAAAATGGAAAAACAGCAATAAATAATCCAGGGACTAAGAAAAGAGCATACTGATAATCCAATAAACTGGCAGTAAGAAAAATATTTATTCAAACCTGACTTTTGATTGAAAGAAGAAAACAGTGAGGTAGAGAAAAAGAGAAAGAAAATTTTCCTCCAAAAAGTACAACAAAAAATCTCTACAAGAAATTTCCTCCAGATTGCTTTATTTTAACTAAAAGCCATTGTTTAATATTCATAGTGTGTGTGTGTGTGTGTGTGTGTGTGTGTGTGTGTGTGTGTGAGAGAGAGAGAGAGAGAGCGAGAGAGAGAGAGAGAGAGAGAAAGAGAGAGAGAGAGATCCAGTTTGAAGAACATAGTAGATGATATTTTTGTGAGGGTATGGGAATCTGATAATAATGCTTCAATTGAACGTAAGTATCTTAGAAGTTTGGCCCTTCACATCTAAAAATATGTATCAGTTTTACTAGAATAACATAGTAGATGATGTTTTTGTGAGGGTATGGGAATCTGATAATAATCGTTCAATCGAACCTAAGTATCTTAGAAGTTTGGCCCTTCACATCTAAAAATATGTATCAGTTTTACTAGAGTATAACTTTTATATGCCTGTAAATCACTATTATTCCTCCTTTTCTTTTGGAAATTATACAAAAATAATAGTGAAAAATATGTAAAATTTATTTTTAAAGGACCTAAGAAGCATATAATCTGCTAACTTCATAATATATGTAGAGTTCCCCAAAGCAGCTATAGAACTAAATGAATGTGGAATATGTGAAATGAAGAAGCATAGGAAATGGAAAAGGGCTCAGTGGTAGCAGGTTTCAGAAGGTGCTGGTAAAACTCTGGTTCCAGAAGTTAAAGGGCTCACCCTAAAGTTCTAACCATGTACTTAGTTAGAAATAAAGGGTGAGGAAACTAGCATGAGCAAAAGCCTTCCTGGAGTTGGTTTGGATGAAAGAAAGAGAAGAATCAAGAATCATATTTGTAGGTGGGAGCCATATGTGTAGGTAGCTCTGTCTCTGGACAGCAGAGAAAAAGAGAACCTCTGGGTTACAAACCCTGGAAGGCTATCTGCCTCTTTTCCTTTCACAACGATGAAGTCCAAATAACCAGTCCAGGAAAATTCAAAATATTCAATAAGAATTAATAAAAGACAAATGATACTTGCAAAAATTATATAAAGATACTGTAAGAAAAATGATAGAAAATAGCAACAATATACTAACAATGGAGAGTCATCAGAAATAGTATAAGACTACAGAAAAACAGTTTTTAGTATGAAAGACATCAGGTTATGTTTCCATAACCCCTTTTTGAGAAATTGCTATAGTTCAAATTTCAACCAACCTAGAAATTCTATATCTGGAGGTATTCCAACTTTGGGGAGTTCGTTTCTGTTTTTTGCATCTCTTCAGGGCCAGTCTCATTTATAGGTCTAAATGTGTGATTCTCAAATATGACATGTGGGGCTCTAACTTCTAGATATTTTAAGATGCGCAAGCCTGGGGCCACCATCTCCACAAGTAGAACCCTTTATTTTGATTTTGTTGGGGACCAAAAGGCAGACAAAGAACACTAGATGTACTGTGTGACTTAGAAATTGCCACAGAAATTTACCCTCCCCAGGAGTGGTAGGGACATTTGGAAGGGGCAGGCCGCTTGTTCCCATTAACCACTGGAATCAAAGGTGGATTAGACAGGAAGTGATGGGCCCTGCAGCCTCAGGGTCTTGGGAATGATTAAAAAGAGAAAAAAAATGATGGAAAGGATTTGGGAGAAAGTTTATTTTACATATATGGATATTTAATTTTTCAGCATCTTTTTTGAACTATCTCTGAACCTTTGTTGAAAATCAATAGACTTTACATGTTTCAGTGTATTTCTGGCCTCACTATTCTCTTCTATTTACCTGTAGGTATATCCTTCTAAGGACCACACTGTCTTAGGCACTGGAGTTTTATAGTAAATTCCTAAATTAAGTAGTATAGATCCTTCAAATTTGTTCTCATTCAATCATTTTGGCTGTTCTAGTCTTTTGCTTTTCCACATAAATTTAAAAATCAGCTTGCCAATTTCTAAAGACTACCTACTGGCATTTTTAATGAAATTCTGTTGAATTTCTATTGTAGATTAGTTTTGGGAAAGTTGACATGTGAATATGTGTGTAATTTTAATTTTTTGAGGATTCTTAAGGGTTGTTTTTTCATCCAAAGTATGGTCCACCTTGGTGAATGTCTAATTCATACATGAAAGTAATGTATACTCTGTGGTAACTTCTATAATGGCCAGCTAGTTAGGCCAACTGGTGGATAATTCTTCTCTGGTCTTTTAATTTTTTGCTAATTTTTTGTCTTCTTACTCTATCAATTCCTGAGAGTGAAGGGTTGAAGTCTCAAACTGTAAGTGTGGATCTGTTTATGTCTCCTTTCAGTCCTATCAGTTAGTTTTTGCTTCATGTTGTATATCTGGGTGTACCTATCCTAATCAAGAGATCTTTATAAGTAGAGAGTCTTCTCCTTCTGATAGCAGAAGAGAAATTTAGAGAGTCAAGGCATAGGAAGGATTCTGTGTGCTGTTGCTGCCTTTGAAGGTAGAGGGAGCCATCTCAGATGGTTTAAAGTGTCTTCTAGGAGTTGAGAATGACCTCTGGCCAATAGAAAATAAGCAAATAAGGACCTCAGTCCTACAATGCCAAGCACTGAATTCTGCTAATAGCCTGAATGAGCTTGGAAGGTGATTCTTTCTGAGAGCCTTCAGAAAAGGGTCCAGCCTGCTCAGCTGATCCCTTGACTTCAGCCTGTGAAGACCTTAAGCAAAGAAGCCAGCTAAGTCTGCCTGAACTTCTGACCTACAGAGCTATGAGACATTCAATGAATTTTGCTTTAAGCTGCTAAAGTTGTCATAAGTTATTACATAGCAATAGAAAACTAATAGATGTAACAGAATTTAGTGAGTTAGACAACAGAAAAGCAGTAGAATAAATAAATAAACAAACAAATTGGTTCTTGAAAAGTTTACAACATAGATATGCATAAACTAAGCAAGGAAAAAGAAGAGAAAGAACAAATACAAATTATTTTGCTTGGGGAAAATAATAACAGTTATGGAAGAAATAAAAATAAACAGAATATATATGTTACTTTGCAGAAAAGAGAAGGGATAGCATATGTATAAAGAAACTCAGGAAGAATACAGAAGAAACTATTAACTAACAACTAATAGTCCAAGATGGAGTAGGGGTGGAAGCTGAAAACAGTCAATGACAGTTGTGGGAGGAAGTATACATTTTTACATATCTGTGTATTCTGTTCTTGAACTATGAGAGTTTATCTCCTTTTCAAAACTTAATGTTTTTTTTTTTTTAATTAATGCACAAATAATCCTAAAACATGACTAGATTACTTTTCTGACCTACACTACTGTGGGGTGATGTAATTACCTATATTTCAATTGGTCTTATTTTAGAACAAATATAATTCTTTGTACATTATTTTCATTACATTAAAGTAAATATATGACAGACAGATAATTGTCAAAGTTTATATACCTTTAAACACCTAGAGAATGTTTTTTTGACAACACTTTTTTTAACATCTTTATTGGAGTATAGTCGCTTTACAATGGTGTGTTAGTTTCTGCTTTACAACAAAATGAATCAGTTATATATATATATATATACATATGTTCCCATATCTCTTCCCTCTTGCGTCTCCCTACTTTCCTTTTTTTTAATTAAACAAGGTATCCTTTGGAAGAGCTAAGATAGAAACCTCTAGAAGTCTCTTTTCACTCTAGAAGTCTCTTTTCTAGAGTCTCTTTTCACTCCTTTGTGGAAAGTGTGGGAAATGAATAATGGACATAGGTAAATAGAAATGAGAGTTTCTGAATTACCTAAGATGGCATTCAGCAATACCAAGAGGACATCGTGAGGAACATGCAGAAAAATCAAAAGTCTTTTTAATCAGTATGGGAAACAGGACAAGAAAAAAGAATGACTCTTTGGGCTTCCCTGGTGGCACAGTGGTTGAGAGTCCGCCTGCCGATGCAGGGGACACTGGTTCATGCCCCGGTCCAGGAGGATCCCACATGCCGTGGAGCGGCTGGGCCCGTGAGCCATGGTCGCTGAGCCTGTGCATCCGGAGCCTGTGCTCCGCAAAGGGACAAGCCACAACAGTGAGAGGCCCGTGTTCCGCAGAAAAAAAAAAAAAAAAAAAAAGGACTCTTTTATTTAGACATGATGATAATGGTATTCTTTCTAGATTTGTTTCCTTGGTAAGAAAGAAGAGCGTCATGTTAGGTGGGGCAGAAAATTATTCTAATAAGATTAACATGGCAGGTTGATAAATATTGGAAAGTGATGTGATTGTCATTGTTTTTGTAATTTTTTCTCCTAAAATATATCATTGGGAGAAGATAGAGGAGGATGTAAATGTCCTTATAATGAATATATGCAGAGAACAAAATGTAAAATTGTAGCTCCCAAATGGCATCAATTTCTAGATAGCACTGTAATTTGGAATATTACTGCTAATCTAATTTTGGATCCGTTTCAAGCCCATCATTGTATTTATCTCCAAAAGAACTAAGGGAATGCATTTTCAAAAAACAGAAAAGAAAAAAAAAAGAAAATTAAATTTCAATCTGTTAGTTATTGAATGCACTTAAGAAAAATAAACAAATGATATGAGTTACATGGTGTGTAATGATACACGGCATGAGGAAGAAATAATGGATGAGCTAACATACTGATACATGTTACTTTTTAAATTTCTTTCTCTTAAAATGAGAAATCTCTTTGGAAAAATGATTAGATCAAGGGAAATCATAAGTGGTTTGTGAGTTCTTGCAAAGTACGCACATATACCATATACACACACAAACACACACACACACACACACACACACACACACACACACAAGTTTTTTTATTATAGCCAAAGATGGACGCAGGTAATAAAAAGCTAAGTCATATCTACTTACAATAAGGCTCTAAAATAAAGAACAAAACTTATTATAAGGACATGAAATTTCAAATGAAAGTATAATTGGCTTGCTGCATTTTAAGACTGCATTACTGAGCTACAACATTATTGCTGTAACTTTATTACATAAATTTAAAATTGAGCTTATTGTGAAGCAGTTTGGATTCTCTTTCTGTCTGCTTCATCATTCAGCCTGCCTATTCACCTCAATTCCTCCTTGATGGACAACTCTCTCTCCCAGGCAATGTGGGTCAGAGTTTACTCTCAATTGCCCACAAACAGTGTCACATGGCCTCTACATGATTTTCAGTCATAACTGTTGCAATTTATCATATGTGGAGCATCACATTTTTGAAACTTTTTTTAACTGTGTAGACATCAATTCTCAGCTAAAAACATAATGAAGACAATATCTCCCTGTTATGATTTTTCAGAAACATGAACATGCTCAAGACCACAATTGTTCAAAACTTTCTACCTTTGTTTTGAAATGGCCAGGATCAGTCAGGAAAAACAAGTTTTACCAAAATATTTTTAATAGTATATATTTTTACTGTAAAAATTTGTCATGATCATAGGACAGCTTAATCATTTTTATTTTAGGTCCATCCTGATAAAAGATAACCAAAGGAAAACAGGAATGTTCTGCTTGAGGATGAAATATTTTCCATGCTAAGTGTCAGAATTATCCTTGAACAAAAATCAAACTTGAAGCAAATACAATACTTAGGAATTAATAATTCATGATTCTGCCATCCAAGTTTAGGGTGATCTAGGTTTTGTATTCAGACTGCCTGGACTCAAATTTTGATCCATATTTACTCAGCTGTGTGAACTTCAGAAATTTCTAAACTGTAAAATCAAGCTTTTAAAAAAACACTTCAGGGACTTCACTGGTGGTGCAGTGGTTGGAAGTCCGCCTGCCAATGCTGGGGACATGGGTTCGATCCCTGTTCCGGGAAGATCCCACATGCCAGGGAGCAACTAAGCCCGGGTGCCACAACTACTGAGCCTGCGCTCTAGAGTCCATGCTCCGCAACGAAGGGTAGCCTCCACTTGCCGCAACTAGAGAAAGCCGGAGTGCAGCAACGAAGACCTGATGCAGCCAAAAATAAATAAATTTATTTTTTAAATAAACACTTCATAGGATTGTTCTGAAGATTAAAGGATGTAATACTTGAAAAGTGTTTTGCACAGCACCTGGCAAATTGATTAGCACTCACTTAATGCTAGTATTATTTTATAAACATAAGAGTAATTTAGAGAAGACCTGAACCACTGTGTCACCTTCAAGAACAATTTACCTTCCATTTTTATGTGAAATGGGAAAAGCAGAGAGTGTAGGTAAAGAGAAAAATATTTAATTCAAAGGAAATAATATGCATAAGAGCCCAGAGAGAGACTTGTCATAGTTCTGTATAGTCTCAATACATACTTATCCCTTGAAAACTTTCTCAAATTAAGCCTACACAATTAAAAACAACAACAACAAAAATGTAATCTCTACTCTATGTAACTTCTACTCTTTGCAGTCACACTTCTTTAAATAATGGAAGCTGGATGCCATATTGATTTCCTCAGGATCTCCTCAGTGTTCAACCAATGACAATGTTTATAATGGTCTCTCTACATGCCAGTAAATTCCTTGGAGGTATTTCAGTCCTTATTCTCCTTGAGCCTACTTGTTACCAATCCATCCTTAATTTACTTGAGGACTACCTCTTGGAACAGCATCTGATATCATAGACTAATTATTCTCTCTTACTTGATTTCCATGGACTTTCCTGGTTTCTCTCCTACACCCCTCTCCTTCCCAACCTCCTTTGCTATCTCCTTAAATGGAGATGTTCTTTATAACAAAGTTATATCTCTTTCTGACTGATATCCAAGGGAAATTTCATTCACTTCCATGTCTCCAAGATCTGCATTTTCTAACTGAACCTATCTCTTGAGCTCCTGACCAGTCTACTTGAAAACCTTCTGAAATAGCTATTTAAATGTCTCAAAGTCAGTGATTTCAAACTGAATTCTTCAACCATCCCTTGTTTTTTAAAGCTGCTCCTCTTCTAAATGTCTCCAGCTCATTGAATGGTCACCACTATGTGGTTTCTCAGGCAAAATGACTCCTTCCTGTCCCTTACAACCAGCATCCGATCATTACTAACCCTATCTCCTGTATCTCCTATATCTCCTATTACCTATGTCCACTTAGTTTTATATCTAGTACTGTCACTGTAGTCTAACCACAAACATCTCCTTGGATTACTGCAAAACCACTTGACTACTATCCTCAGCTCATCCAGGCTTTTCTCATTCATTTTCCACCCTTATTCAAATGTTAATCCTTTAAAAATGAAAATCTCATGAATGTTTTCCCAATTACAAGATTTTTATGCCTCTCTGTAGTTCCTAGGATGAAGACCAAAATCACTTTGTAATTTGATCTTTGCTTACAGGTTCAGAGTCATTCTTTGACGCTCTTCCTCTGGCAAAATACTCTTATGCCAATCTTAACATTTGTTTTTCTCTTTCTCAGTTGCCCTTTTTCTTATTTCAAGGTTTTTTTTTGTTTGTTTGTTTTGGGTTTTTTGTAGGTTGTTTTCTGTGTCTAAAACACTCAAACTCATTCAGACTCTAACCATTGGGCACAACTGTTGTCCTAATTAAGTTTAATGTCACTTCTTGATAGTAAGACAGGGATTTTCCTCTCACTAAGGTATGTCACATCCCTCTATCCTAACCATCTACTTGATGTTCCCATTACACTTTGGAGCAGAGACTGCTATTTTTTCTACCAATATTCATCATTAGTGGATATAAATATATTAGTATAACTCTCATATTTTAGCTACAGACATGGCAATCCAGCTAAAGACTGCATTCCCAGCCTCCTATTCAACTCAAAGAGTTGAATCATGTAATGAAGGTCATGTAATGAAGTTCTGTCTATGGGTTGTGAGCAGAATTGACGTATTCCACTTCCCAACTGTGACCCTAAAATGGAAAATGGACACATACTTGTACCTCTTTCCATTCTTCCTTCTGATGAGAAGATAATGAGAACTAAAGCAGCCACCAAGGACCCAGCAATGGAAGCCACATATTGCTCCACCAGCCCTGGACTACTTACCTTGAGATATTTATATGTGGTTTGTATCACTGTATTTTCAAGTCTCTCATAACAGATCAGCCTGCACTTATACATACTATATTTCCTTATTGTAACCTACATTACTCTGTATTGAACTTTCTTTTTTAATGTCTGTTTAATCTGTCATACTCCATGTTTTAATCACTATTTTGTTCTTAGAGCCTAACACAGAATCTGAATAAAAAGGAATGAGTGAATAAATGAATGAGTGAATGAATGAAAGAATGAAAGCAAGTCTACAAGATAAAGTTGGGGAGAAGTCCCCTGGTTCTTTATCCACTTCTCTTTGCATCCCATAGCACATTATTCCCTACAAATAAGTGCCCCAGCTATAGCTTGAACTCATAGCATCACTAATCCTGCCACCAATACTGATATTTAAGCACCTGTGCTGAGTGAAACTCCCAAATATTCCTTATAGAGATTGGATGTTCTGAGCAGTGGAGCCCCTTAAATCAAGGTTCAGAATGTACCATTTCTTGCTGACATGCTACATTTCCTTTTTCTTTTGAGTGAGATTATACAGCACATTGAAATGATACCTTCAGTATTGAATGATTTGGCATCCAAGAGAATTTAAAAAAGGCTTTCCTTTATGGTTAAAAGTAAATTACAAAAACAAGGGATACTGGCAGGCAATTACTCTATAAGCTATAGGAATGAAAGGGATTTCACTATATGAGTGGTTTAGATTCATATAATGTGAAGAGCTGTTGACAATGGGAAATCACTAAGCAATCTAAAGGAGAGCATTGAAGCTATGAATGCAATCTCTCCTTCCTCTCTCTCTGTTTCTCTCTCTCTCATTCTGTTTCTGTCTCTCTGTCTCTCTCTCACATACACACACACACACACACACACACACATATGCACACACAGTCACTCAGACCCCACAAACACACTAAATGCAGTCGCTCCAAGGTAAAGATGAAAAGACTTACCTCAAAATGTATTATAATTTTTTAAAAAAATAGCTGAGAATATACATATGCTGAATATTTGTCATATAAGAAAATAAATATTATAGAGCTAAAATAAAGTCATCTGCTCTCTTGACATATGTAATAGAATTTAAAATCTGAATTATATGAGGAGAATTTAAAATCTAGAATTAATAAACATAATGACTTTGAAAATATCCTGTTATGGATTGAATTATATCCCCTCAAAATTCATCTGTTAAGGTGTTAACCTTCACTGCCTCAGAATGTAACCTGATTTGGAAAGAGGGTCTTTGCAGATGATCAGGTGAAGAAAAGGTCATTAGGATTGGCTCTAATCTAATATGACCCATGTCCTTATAAAAAGGGGAAATTTGAATACAGACATTCATGAGGGTGGAACACCCTGTGAAGATGAAGGGTGATGCATCTACAAGCCAAGGATGGCTAAAGATTGCCAGCAAACCAGGAGAAGATAGGAGAGAGGCATGGAGCAGATGCTTCCTCACAGCCCTGGGAAAAAACTGACCTTGCTGAGACCTTGATCTCAGACTTCCACACTCCAGGTCTGGCAGATGATGAATTTCTGTTGTGTAAGCCACTCAGTTCGTGGTACTTTGTCACAATAGCTCTGATAAGCTAATACATACTCTGATGATTTTATGATCGTTCAAAATGCCCTCTTTATTCATTTAATTTTTTAATGTCTGAAACATTCACAGTCAGTTCAGCAGAGCCTTTGAATGCTGTGCTCAGAATTACTATCAAGGAGAGAACATCAGGAAGAGCTAAGTTTTTAAACTGTTTGCTGGTGAAGACAGGGTCTTACTCCATAAGATTCAAGGAATCCAGAAATTATTTTTCAAGATTACTGTGTATCATTGTGCAGGTTGAGCACTGACCAGCACTAGAGATCACCATTTATATTGTAGACACTGTAGAGACTTTTTACTAGATACTATTGTACACTTAATAAAATAATTTTTTGACAGATGGTGCCAGCATCTCATATCCTAATAAAATCAATACATTATAATTTTCTGACACACGGAAGTAAAATGCCTTGAGATAGGGGTAACTTTTTCTAATTTACCCAGATTATGAGCAAGCAGTTGTTCTGGTATATCCAATCAAAACTATTACTTTCAAGTCCCGTTAATGACATCTAAAGTTGTTATTTCATTTCTTTAAAGAAGAGGTTATAAATCATTAGCTTAAGAGTCATATTTGGCTTGCAGATATTCATTTCACTTTGCATACTCTGTGTTTTAAACAGTTGAGCTAAAGTATAAAAACAAGGTAATTTACAGGAAAACCTAGGTGCTTGGCTTCTTTTGGAAAACAATTGGAAAAGTTTTCAACCTGTATAGGCATTTCAGCCTAGAAAGAATAAGCTGGTGGTGAGTGGCAGTCAAATTGTGTACTCACACCAGACTCACCACAGTCCTAGAGGGTTGAGTATCAGGTGACATGTCATCAAGTTGTACCCTTGTTTATCTTATGGTAAAACAACAAAAGTATTTCTCTGGGCATATGTCTTAAGTGAAAAAATAAAATAGACTGACATTTTAAGAAAAGTGAGAGAGCAGCACATATGCCCCATCATTTCACTTTAGTTTGTGGCTCACCCAATCCTAAGTACTTTAGTTGGAGACCCCAGGTTTAGGCACCACATTCTGTTAAAGTTCAAAAGCTCCTGGGAGGAACCAGTTAGCCTTGTCAGTCTTTAGCACCTTCCTGGGACTGTGCTTATCAGATGCACTGCAGCCCCTCAGGCAGGTGTCGAGAGCAGGTTTTATAAAGGAGAGAAGGGAAAAGCAAGTATCTAAAGCAAGGTGAGTGTCTGGAGAGAGCCATCCTGGTTGGACTCCAGATCACGAGGCCTGTTCTTACTGACATTCTTGCAATAACTTTATCTTAAAATTGGAATTCTCTTTCTTAGTATATCAAAAAATAAATAATTTAATATATCTACTGGTCTCCTTAAAACTCCCAGCCTTCTACCCTCACTTAGCACGGTTAAGTAAACATTAGAATTGATCCAGCAATATAACAATTTTTACATCTGTAATTTCACTTTGCTGTTGTTGTTACTGTTTTCAGTACGCGGGCCTCTCACTGTTGTGGCCTCTTCCATTGCAGAGCACAGGCTCCGGACGCACAGGTCCAGAGGCCATGGCTCACGGGCCCAGCCGCTCCATGGCATGTGGGATCCTCCCGGACCGGGGCACAAACCCGTGTCTCCTGCATCGGCAGGCAGACTCTCAACCACTGTGCCACCAGGGAAGTCCTGTAATTTCACTTTTGTCCATAATATTACGGCCTCTATAAATTAATTCTATTTCAGTAGGAACTGATATATTTAGTACAATACCATATTTGTATTGGAACAGACATGTTTAAGGAAAGTATAAACATATTTATTATTAAAAATGTAAGCATCCGAGTTATCAGTATATTGACCCAAATATAAAACAGGAGGAAAACTAGACCCAAAATCAAATGGTCTGATATAGAACACACTAACTGTGTAGGTTTAGCCAAGTTGTTTCACTTCTTCAAGTCTCAGTTTATCCCTTTGTTAAATCCCAGTCTTAATGTGAACATCAATAAAAGAACAGTGGGGCTTGGTGGCGCACTGGTTGAGAGTCCGCCTGCCGATGCAGGGGACACGGGTTCGTTTCCCGGTCCAGGAGGATCCCACATGCCACGGAGTGGCTGGGCCCGTGAGCCATGGCCACTGAGCCTCTGTGTCCGGAGCCTGTGCTCCACAAGGGGAGAGGCCACAACAGTGAGAGGCCCGCGTACCGAAAAAAAAAACAGTGGATGGGTAAATATTTTATAAATGATGAAGTAGGGTTGTGTAAGTACAAAGCGTCATTAACAAATAAAATTTACTGCATGTAGAAATATTCCATGCAGATAGTATTCATGTGTGCATGTGCGCATGTGTGTGTGTGTGAGAGAGAGAGAGAGAGAGAGTTCAACATTCTTAGGTAGATTTTAATCTCTTGCGTTTATGGTTATGAAAATTTAAGCTGAGAGCATAGACATTTGTACAAAGGTATATGGTTAATAAGGGAAGTCTCAGGTTTCATATCTAATGTTAAACAAATTATGAACCCACAGAAACAAAACAAAACCAAAGTTCCAATGATTCTTATTTTCACAATAATATTTATAAGGGATAAATAATCAAGGGTATCAGAAAATATCTGCCTCCCCAAATATGCTATTTTGCTATATGGATTATTTTGAGATGAAAGCAACTGAGAATTAACAGATGCAGAAGGGAGACTTCTTGGAGCTTCTCTTACCTGACTAAAAGCAGAAACCTCTGCGAAATGAGGACTGCCTTAAATCTCTCCAGGGAAGTTTTTGGCCATGAAGAAGATGGAAAATCAGTACCTATGATGAGTCTTCACAGACAAATCTTACAAAAATAACATTTATCTTCCATTATTTGCCCCATATATTTATCTTCCCACAATTTACCACCCCTAGAAGTCCCAACCACCTTTACTTTGTCTTGCCATTTCTCCACAATTTATCACTGACTGTTAAAATGGTATATAAGTTTTTGAGTCTAAATGCTTCTTTGTCACTTCACTTCTTTTCTGTGTTGCCCCTGTGTATGTAAAATTTTAAGCATCTGTTAGATGTGTATGTCTTTTTCTCTTGTTATTGTCTTTTGCTACTTTAGTTCACAGTCCTGTTAAGGAACATAAGAAAGTAGAGGAAAGTTTTTCCTTTCATACAATGATATTACATATCATTTAAGAAAATTATGTTTTCAGAAATATCATTATTGTTTCTTTTTTCTATGAACAGCATTTTCATTGTCTTGATTCTGACTCTGAATTTAACATTTATAAATACTTTTGAGAACACTGGGCCAAAAATATATTACAAACATATAGAAATATATTTAACTTCAATATAAGTCAAAGAAATGTAAATTAAGCCAAATGAAATATTTTTCAGCTACAAGAGTGAGAAAAATAGAAGAACATTAAAGTCCCACAAGGATATAGGAAAACAAGATTAAACACATTTTTATTGATGGTTAAATGGAAATCATTTTAAATATCCATCAATGTTAATTACAATTTTTAAAAAAGTCTCCTAATTTTTGACTCAGCAATTCCACTTTGGAGACTCAGTCCTACAGAAATAATAACACAGTTAAACTCATGTCTATACATATGTAAGGAATTGTGTATGAGGATGTAAATTGTAGTGTTGTTTGTTAAGATGAAATCAACAAAACTGAAACACACTGAGCATCCACCAACTGCAAAAATAGTTGAAATATTATAATCTATTGATCTATGTAACTTTTCACAGGTATGTAAAATGTATTGGCTTGGAGAATGTCTGCAACATTAACTGAAAAGGCAAAATAAAAATAATGTTTGTCGTAATCTCATTTTTATAATAAACTAAAAAAACAAGAAAACCCTTCCACCCTTGTCTCAGCTTATATATGAATAGATAAACATAGATAAACAAGAATAAGAAATTAATCATCAAGTATTTGTAAACTAAGGCAAGGCATTGAAGAGAACATAGAGATTTTTTCCATAAAAGTTTTTCTTTTAACATAATAAAACACAAAAATGTTATTTTTGTGTTTTATAATAAAGCTTAATAACATTTTGCAAAAAAAAAAATACCAGCTCAAAGAGTCCTCTTTGGTAAATTGAGATTTTTGTGGTAAACTACAGCCAAGTAAATAAGCCATTTAGATCCCTTTTCAGAAATTATATAAAGGCAGAAATTAGAGGTGTTTCCACAAATGTGCCCTTGGGTAAGGGAAGCAACACAACTATAGTATTAACACAATCTAAAATAGTGTCCTTCTCATTACCTCTGATAATTTTATGTGTCAGTTTTGCTAGGTCATAGCACCCAGTTATTTAATTAAACACTAATCTAGATGTTATAAAGGTATTTTGTAAGTATGGTTAACATCTACAATGAATTCACTTTAAGTATGCACAATAATGTGGATGGGCCCCATCAAATCAGCTGAAGGCCTTAAGAGCAAACCCTGAAGTTTTCGGTAAAAGAAATTCTGTTTCAAGATTGCAGCATTAACTCCTGCCTGAGTTTCAAGCCTGCTAGCCTGCTTTACAAATTTTGGATTTACCAATCTCCACAATCATGTGAACCAATTCCTTAATATACACACAATATATTATACACTGTGTACTATACACTTATATACTATAGTTTCTGTTTCTCTGGAGAACACTGATTGATACATTAAAATGTAACCTGCCTTTTATAAAATCATTAGGCTAAGCAGATTATTAAGCACTTGTTTAAATTATGTTTTAGTGATGTCTAAATCAGTATACGTGGACTAAAATTAGTATTGCATTCTTTTGCTTTAATGGAAAGACTTGTGTTGGTTACAGACACTGGAAGCTGATGCTCTTTATAGCCATGACATCATCAATACTCCCTCAAACCATTGCCTGCATATTCAAAAAGATGACATACATTTGTTAGTAGAAACTTTCTGGGTCTCCACACAATGTCAAATTATGTTTTCATAAGGACGATACTTTCTTATGGACATTTTCAAAGGGTTCATAAGTAAACTATGACCTAAAACTGAAGATAAACAAACAAAAACACCTCAATGGGTCCATTTTAAAAGAATTAAAAAGCCATTCAAGAACAAGTCACAGAGTAAATGGTTAAATGCAGGACCAATCCTCTGATACTTCTATGTAATTACACTAATTTTAGCTTTTAACAAATTAGTAAATAACATAATTGTGAGTCAGCTTTTCGTCAAGTACAGAAACTCCTCTAAGCAAAGATTGGACTAGACAGATAAGATTTTAAATTCTTGCAATTTCTGTGAACATTGCAAATTTTTTCATTTACTCAAAAAGGCTTTAAGCACATAGACCATTATAAATAGTGAATTAGAAAAATTGTTTGACATAGGGTTATCTCCTTTTCATTTATCTCCCTAGATCCATTTCCTCATACTAGTGTCCTCTGGCCTTATTTCCATTGGTAATAATCTGTAATTTCTGCTATTTTCTCTTCTCAATACCACTAAGAGTCAGATTTTCCTTAGGACATATTACCTATTTATAGCCATTTAGAACATTTTACACCAATCGTCACTTTGGAGCTGTATCTGGTGGTATAACTAGCATTTTCAGGGTTTCTGTAGACTTTTATTACATGGTGTGACATTAGGTTGATGGACTGTCTCAGTCTTATTCTCTGTCAATTGTACACTGATCCGTGACAGCATAATGGATCTGTGACAGTGTTTGGAAGGGTGAGAATGACTACAATAACATTTTTGGGAGGATGGATATCAGAGTTCCTTTTAATATGCTTCTTAATTTCCCTCTCATATTAAAATTTTAAAAAGCTGCCAACATAGGATATGCCAATTTTCTTCAACAGAAAAAAAAAAAAGATACTTGTTTTAGACAATCGGTATTAAGTATGATGGCAAAATAGCTGTCGATCATGCTGAACAGGGCTATTAGGCATTCCCTATAGCAAGGAGACTTCCAAGGACCCACTCAGAAGGGAATCATGTTGTGCTCCTCTCTGGGTCAAAGGATATTACATCTCGGAAGATATTCTCTGTTGAGGGAGGAGGAGAAGAAGGGTTTACTCCTCTCACAGCAAGGAATTACTCAGGAATTGCCTGAGGAGATAGTTGAACCTTCCCCTCAGCAGGCACATGGAGGTTGTACCAGGGAGCATGCTTCTGTGATTAGCTAGAGAGACTTTCAACACTCGATGATTTCAAGTTTATTTACCGTTTCAAAGGTTCTACCAGTGTCCTCTCTCGGGGAGCAGGGAAAAGAGAGCAAAAACATTTGCAGCTCTTTTCTCCTTTCTGAAATGCCATAAATGATACCCTTATGCCTGTGCTTTCGGGTTTTGGTGGGAGAGGTTCCAGGAAGCTTCAGGAAAGTGGTAGAGAGGACCAGTAAGTTGGGGAATTAGTAGTAAAGTGAAAGGCACTGAAGGGGAAGAGACGTGACCCACCTTTCGCTCTGTTGCAGCCGGAACAGGAGTCAAGGTTAAGAGAGTGCAGTCAGGCTGGGTGGCAGGCTGCAGTATATGACATGATAATGGATGCAAGACATGGAGCTAGGGAGAACTGGTAGACTCAACAATGAAGGACCAGTCAGGGATGCATGCAGTCTACTCTTTGTCCAAACGGAGAAGTTCAATCAAAGGTTTGGAAGTTGTGTGAATCAGTCTTACTTATTTAAACTTTACTAGAAGCCATGTGATGCTTTTATTTTTTGAAAGAATGAGTACTCTGAAAATTTTATGCATGGGAAATATATAATTTACATCTATCTTTCATGGCTGTGGGTAAATGCCAAACATGAACATGAGCACACACACACACATACTTGCCCAAGTTTCTCTCAGTCTTAAAAGAAATGAAAACAGTACATCTTTTTGTTAAAAAAGATAAGAAAGACCTGAATGTGCCAATGGTTTGGGCTAGAGAACATTAAAAGTCAGGACAAAAAGTCCTTGTCAACACAGGTAGGGGAAGGCATCAGTCTCACCCCCAACTGTCTAAAATGGAGAGTCCAACTGCAGCCCTCTGCAGAAGACTATCGCAGTCATGATCATGGCATTCTACTGTTTCCTGGGACCTATTTCCACTGAGTCAAATGTGTACTTGACCCTTATCCACATAGGTGTGATTCTCTATGACTCCAAACCCAGTGGAAATGACCAGCATGACTCTGATTCAGGTAGAACATTTGGGCTAAAGATAATAGAACACCCAACACAAAATAGCACAAGCAATTAAGAATTGGCTCATGTGATCAAAAAGTTCAGAGGAAATGTTCGCTTCTGAGAGGTTACTCTTAACAGTGTGACAAGATCCTTCCTTGTTCTACTGCCCAGGATTTCTCTTCAAGATGGCGGCCAGTGGTTAGATGGGCCTCAGGCTTTCTCTTTAACATATGATAAAGTTTCAGATAGAGTTGGCCAGGGGAAGGGATAGATACTTTAAAAAGTGTTTCTGTCCAAAAGAGAAAAGAGAAATGGATAGTGAGTGGCAATAAATAACAAATGTCAACTGCTGATTCTGTGTCCTTGTGCTTCCTCCCTACCATTTTATCTTTTGAGTTTCATCCTCCTCCATAATTGGCCATTCAATCAGTCTGCAAACAATTATTGGATTATTGCAAGTAATTATTAATTATTGCAATTAATTCTTTATGACTTGCCTTATATACTAGGGCTACAATAATGCATTTTCACTCTTCACGAAATCTCACTATAATGAGAAGAAGAAATATAAACTTTAATTAAAATATTCAATATTATGTATAAGTTCTAATTATGGGGATAAGTGCAAGACATGTTGTGGCAACATGTCTGTGCAGAAGGATGTCATGGAAGGTTTTACAGGAGGTGGATTTGGAATTTGAGCCCAATAGGAGCTCTTCAAGCTGGGCACCAAGTATGGGCAGAAGAAATAGCATGTCCAAAGGAAAGAATGGGAATGATAAAAGTGCTTTGTGTTTTTGAGGAACAGTAGGAGAGATGATAAATATAGGAGTCATAGAATTTGAACCCGGAAATATGGACAGAGGTCTGTAATTTTCAGCCATGTCAGTTGGCAGCCCTGGGTCTCTAGGCACACCAGTCATCACAGTTTTGTGCAGTCAGAGGAGACTCTTTGATGGTGATCCAGAATGAGGTCTACCTGATCTGGGATTTGTTCAACAAATTTTGGTCAAATGTTTGCTATGTGCAAAGCACTGGACTACTACAAATGCATGCCATCTGACCTCAAACAGAGGCTTCCCACTGATTGGAAGTGCCCTGAATCATCTCCTAAAAACATGTCTTTTCTAAACCGTCACCCCTTTTCTTTGCTCTTTTCTCTTAAGATGATCTTGACTTTTTAAATGATTGAATATAGTCACATTACATGTCATAAACTTGAAGACTCTTAGTCTTCAAGATATGTCTACCTTTACATTCTTTTTTTAAAATCTAAAGTCCATTTTCTGCTGGGATTTTTCTTCTGCTGTTCCCTGGTTCCAGTTTGAAAAGGCCCCCACAAAGAATGCTTAGCCCTTCTGAAGGACAACGCTCAGTCAATCTATTCAGTGGTTATTTCAGTGTTAAATATGCTCAGGATTCGCCTGAAGGAGTTCGATATGGCCAGGCCCTCTGACTGCTCTTGCTTCCCTGGTGCTTTGTCCTATCATTTATCACTTCCCTCTCTTATTATCCCCCTCTCCACTGACTCCTGCCCATTGACATTCAAAAATACTCAGATAATCCATCGTCCCCCAAAAAACACTAAAAAATACACATTGATTCTAGTCTCCCTTCAACATCTTTCTTCACATGAAAGAAGTTTATTCTTGCCTTTTTTCTATCTTAATTATCCACTATTTCCTTAGATTATTGAAATGAACTTTTTATACAAGATTGACCGCATGATTCATGGAGCCCAGCACAAGAGGAAATTGTGCCCTTTGTTACAAAGCAAGAGAAAGATTTCTTCTTTTCTAATTCGAGGTATCTCCCTTAACCTGTCATAGAGCTTTTTATTTGCCATTTAATGTCTCACTCCCTTGGCCACAGGGATACTCAAGGTGGGAGTGCAGACTCTCACAGGCACCTGGGGCTCCACTCTGAGACTCAGTACACAAGGTATGTCCTCAACATCAGGGGACCCCACGGGGACAGAAGGCAAAGGGGCAGTACTATATCCAGGCAAAAATCCTGGTAAAAGGTGTCATCAACTCTCCTGGTTACTGCAATAGCTTTCTACTCATCTCAGCCCTGTGTCCCCAGAGTATTCTCAACGAAACGATCAGAGCCATATTTTCAAACGTGTGGCAAGTCATGCCATTTCTTTGCACAGAACCTTCCAATGATTGACTTCCCTCACACTTGGGGTAAAGGCCAAATCTCTTAGAAAGACCTCTAAGACCCTGTGTGATTTGGCCCCGTGCTATCGTTCTGTACTCATCTCCTGCCATTCCCCTTACCTCTCACACCCCACTGGCCTCTGCTATCCCTCAGCCATTCAAACATGTTCTTGCTGCGTGGACTTTGCACTTTCTGTTTATGCAAAAAAGGAAAATTTATATGTGAAAAGTTCAAAGTTAAATCAACCATCATGCAAGGTTCAATCTAGGTATCAAGCCACAAACTGAGGAATCTAGCTCTCAGTGCTTCAATAATCAGAAATCCTCAGCAACAGCCCTGTTCTCACCTCCCACAAGAAACCCTCAGCTTATCAACTTAAGAACACCAACAGAAACAGTATCTTCTTCCAATGATTCCAGCAAAAATTTTTGAAAGTTCACAGTGAAACACTTGGGGATACATACACATCTCAAAAAAAGAAAAAAAAAAAAAGTGACTAAAATATTTGGCACTTTGATTGTCCAGGCCTGAGTTATGTGGCTATGTGCTCACACCTGGAGGCTATGGGAAACAGAACAGAGTAAGAAATGAGTGCTTCCTGAAAGGAAAATATCTTATTTCCCAACATAAAATACATGTCAGATGTGGCTATTTAATGGAATATTTTTATCAAGATCATTTTTTTGAATAATATTATATTTAATGACATAAATGGCTCATGACAATGCTACATTTAAAAGTAGTATATTATAAATGAGTTATAAGTGAGTAAGTGAGAGAGAATGAAAGTTCTGGAATAGGATAAATGAGATGTTAAGGGAATAGTCCTTGAGTGATGGAATTATGCAAGATTTTCACTTATTAGTTCTTTATGTTACTGATATTGTCTACTATGATCATGTATTTCATAAATATGTAACTATTCTTAGATAGATAAATAGAAGAGGATAAGTATAAAATTAAGTGGGGCTACTGTTTATGAGCTTAGTTTTTGTAGTCTTGACTTTCTGAGTGCTGACCCTGGATCCACTGATTACTATGTGTATAAACTTGTGCAAGTCACTACTTCTCACACCTCAGTTTCTTTATCTGTAAGGTAGGAATGATAGTGCCTACTTCCTAGGGTTGTGACAAGGGATACAGTCACATATACAGTCTTTAAAGTGCAGCATTCACCCCACAGTAAGGACTAAAAACTGTTATCATCACAATGGGTTTGATCTGGGTACAAGTGGACCAAAAAGCAGAGATATGTTTCAACATTCTATGTAAGATTATCCTTTCTTATAAGATCATTTTGTAACTTTTTAATGTGACTTTTGGGTTAGTTTCTATAACCAGTGGCTATCTGATGTTGAAAGAGCCAGGGTAATAAGAAGCCCTCAGCCATGGGAGAAAAAACAAAACAAAACAAAACAAAAACAACGCATAGCTGAATCTGACTTTCCTACCAGGGATTATTCCAGGGTCCTTGTTCAAACACTAGGACTACGTCCTATCAGCCATTAGTCAAAGAGATAAAGTAGATGATTTAATCTGGGGCTGGGGCCTCCTTCAGGTAACTCTATAGAACTCTTCATTGCAGAGGCACTCCTTTTTTTCTTTGCTTCACAGTGAAATCTTTGTGGCCCTTGTGTAAACTGCCTCAACCACTAAGTAGGTGCCTAATTTTTTAATGAAAATAATTTTTAACTTGTGCCTATCAGAAGAGAAAACAAGAGAGAAAAAATGTCACTGATTGCTGTCTCTCAAATAATTGGAGTTCTCATGAATAGGCCCCAGATGACACAGCAGCCTTAAATAAAAGATAAAATGGAAACAAGACTCTTTGAATAATGCTGCCTGAAAGCAATTTCCTTCTTGAACTGGGACATTGCTGATCTGAAAGCCACACATTTTAGAGAATCATGCAGGGCCTGAGACTTTGATTGTATAGTTAATAAAGTATAAAAAAAAAATCTTCATCTCATACAGCTGATGACATGCAAAACAAATTCAAGATGTTCAGTGACAGAGTTGCAAGAATTTTAAATAAAAAATGAAATAGGAGTTAAGGCTGTTCTTCTAACCTTTCACAAACTTACACCTACAGAGTCAGATAATTTTTTTTTTTTTTTCAAATCACAGCACTGAAGTTTTAGGATAGAAACTTCTTTCAAATATTAATTCTCAAGATGTCTGCGTCATCCTTATATTGCCAAAAATTTATCTGACAATAAAAAATTAAACGCCTAAGGACTTTTTATGAATCAAAAAAAAAAAAAAAAGTTCTCTAACTGGCAGTGTGTTTTAGGAAGACCTCTCCTTCCCTTGCTCTCCATCTTTTTTCTCGAGTCATTGTCTCTGTGTGAAGGAAGCCAGTATATTTGACTTTTAGCTCAAGCCATTTAGTTCAAAGCTCCCTAATAGCTTGTTTTTTTCCCCAAAATCATGAAGTTTGAACTTGAGAGGAAATAAATATATTTCACTTTTTTTTTTTTTTTTTTTTTTTTTTGCGGTACGCGGGCCTCTCACTGTTGTGGCCTCTCCCATTGCGGAGCACAGGCTCCGGACGCGCAGGCTCAGCGGCCATGGCTCACAGGCCCAGCTGCTCCGCGGCATGTGGGATCCTCCCGGACCAGGGCATGAACCCACGTCCCCTGCATCGGCAGGCGGACTCTCAACCACTGCGCCACCAGGGAAGCCCTACGTTTTTAAATATAGTTGTTCTAAGCACATTCTTCTGCCAATATTAATGATATTAAAAGGTTAATGAAAAATATATAAAGAATGAGCCAGCCACTAAGACTCCAGGCAGAAGGAGGATTGTTTGACCAGGTGATATAATTTCAAAAAAGATAAAAGGGGTTAAGACTCTGAAACAGGAGGGGAGGGGGCAGGGCACAACCTTTGAAAGAATGACATAGCCCAGGGACATGACATAAACTGATTAGAACCAAATGGGTCCAATCACTGGATTGGGTCTTCCACTAGACCTTGAGATTTAGTATATGCTCACTGTAACACATCAGCAAGCTAAATGACATACCCACAGGCACCATGACAGTTCCAAGGCCAACCATAAGGATCAAAAAGTGGGCAGTGGCCCAATTCCTGGAAATCCCCACCCCTTCCCAAAGTAGCTTGAATACTCCTCCCACTCATTAGCCTATGAAATTATCCACCCCTATAAGAACTGACAACCCCATACCCTGGAGCTTTTCTCACCTTCTGAGATGGCCCACACTCTGTCTGTGGAGTGTGTTTCACTCTAAATAAATCCACTTCTTACCTATCACTTTGTCTCTCGCTGAATTCTTTCTGCTATGAGACATCAAGAACCTGAGCTTCATTAAGTCCTGAAACTAGGTGTGTGATCTCAGTTAGAAGACCCTGGGTTTTGACCAGGTTTGAGTCCCAGCTGCTTGGGTTCAAGTCCTAATCTGAGGTGCACAGTTTCAACTCTATTTAGTCAAGTACAGCAACAGGATACGGAAGTCTTGAAAATTAGGTTTGATGGATGTAAGCAGGAGAGGAACACACCATCATTTTTAAGAAATGGAAGAGGAAATTTCAGAGATGAGGTACAGAGGTGACCACTGTGATGAATCTTGCCTTGGTGGGAAGATCTATGGTCCTTCCTGCCAGACTGTGTCTGTAATTGCAATAATCATTTTACAAAGATATCTTGAAAATACTCTCATAATGTATATATATTTGTGTCTTTTTGCTAAATTCTGGGAATATCCTAAGAAATGGTAAGCATCACTGAACTTTTTTATTCCTATTTAATGAAATTCTTTTTTTAGTGCTAAGCTCCTATCAATGTGAATATTATTTCATGCTTTTAGCAATCACAGAGTTTTTATGTTCTGCTTATTAAATCTTCCTAATGAAAAGAACTTTGCTACAGTCTTGACCTTTTTTCTCCCTGGATTATTTTCAACCAGGGTAGGCCAATTGACTTGAATCTGTTTCTCCTTCAGTGCTTGATCAAATCTGTAATGAGGGCAGGGGTTGTGTATGGGGAAGGGGAGATTAGAGGCTTGTGCTGTGAAGAATGGTAGATGAGTTTAAAGGTGGAATTTTCCATAACCCTTTAAATCTTATCAATTTATTGTTCCTTTTTTTTTCCACTTAGGAATTATTTATGGGTGGAAATGGAGATTTTATTCTACTAACGTAATCAGTCCATTTGAGGACAGGAATGCAATGTTTTTGGCCTTTGGGTAGTGATCATCTTTGACTGATATTATCACCTGATCAGCCCTCTGGAAGTAAATAAAGAAATCTAAAATCTGTTTGCTTTATTTTTCTTATGAAGGGAAATATGGCAAAAAATCCTACCAGGTGATATGAATTAATTGTTGCCATGGGGGAAGTTGGTGGCTGGTATATTTTTGTTTTGTTATAGAAATATTTAGATTTAATCATAATTAGGTCTTCAGGTACATATCTGGTGATTATATATATAAATATATACTATATATTTTATGTATTTATTTACATATAAATATATTTTTTTAATATATATACAATTAAATCAATTTTTTCATTTAATAATTCTAGTTGATGTCGAAAACTTGGTCTCTACACTGGTGCCGAATTGAATCTCAGAGACAGAGTTTTGGGTGAAGTAGAAAAGAATAGCTTTATTGCTTTGCCAGGCACAAGTGGACACAGTGGTCTCGTGCCTCTCAAAACTGTGTTCCAACCTGGGAGGATTTGGTGAGGAGTTTTATAGCAATAGTTCAGGGGCAGTGTTGCTAATAAGATTATGGTGTGCCCAGGGCCTGCATTCCTTTAATCTGGCCTCAGGTAATCTCTTGATGATTACCATCTCTTGATGGTAATCTCTTCTCTGGTTCCTTTAATGTGGCCTCAGGAGGTCTTCTCTGGAATGAAGAATGCTGACATCTTCCATTTGCTGGGTTTTAATTCTGTAAAGAGCTCAAAGATATTGTTATGTGTATCCCTTGAAGTGGAACCAGGACGCTGCACCAAGGCTGCACTATTGTTTCTTGACTGCTCCTTCCTTGTCTCTGCAACCTCTCCCTTCCTTGATTAGCAACTGTTTGAAAGACTTCCATGCCCATGGACCCCACAGGATCCTGCTTGGTTTCATAGTTTAGTTTTCTAAAGTTTTATGAAGAATTGATTTTATAAGACATGTGGGAATCTATCTTTTCTGTCAATTTCATATGTGAGAACACTTTGAATTAGTATATAATTTGTAAGTATGAGATAATTTTCTCTAAAATTATAAGAATGACTCAATATGAAAGACTCAGTAGTGGATTGTCAGGCAGAGTACCATGCACTGGTTATCAATCCCCTGGGAGGATTCTAAACACTTCTGCCCATTGCATCTTGGTATTGGAGTCACCAATAGACAACTCAGTCAAGCACTAGATGAAATTACACATTACTCACATAGAAAAGAGACTGAGCAAGATCAACTTCGTTATTAGGCATTGGTCCCCCATGGCCAACAGTTTTTTTCCCGGAGCCCACGCAGGGTAAATAGCCTATGTACACCCCTCCTGTGCAACAGTGGAAGGACACTGTCCCCCACACACAGAGGACAGATAGAGCTGGAGTTGACCAGATGTCATATAATGCACATGCTTAACAGAGCAAAAGAACACACAACGAGCATGAAACAGGAAGAGATATTCACACACAAGGTGATAATCCCAGGAAAGGAAATGTGGACTCTTTATCCCTGGTAAGGAAGGGTTCCAGGCACAAGGTCCATTCTTATGCAGCTGAGCAGGGGCCAGAAGACTGAACATGAGACTGCCTTTCTCAGTAAGAATGAACACAGATCTTGGTCCATTAGGTATATAGTTGCAAAGATAGTGGTCTTCATGGTTGGGAAGTTTTATTTATAATTGTGAGGAAATTGAACCATTCATAAGAGATGTGTTTCTACAACCTCTTAATGGTTAAGGCCATACCTTAATTGTGTTATATACTCTGAGTAATAAGATCACTTTTTAATCAAAATATCAGGACACTTTTCTTATCCTGGGATACATTTATTCTTTTCTATCCATGAGCACAAAGATGGCTTTGGAAGTTTCTGGCTTGAAGGAAAGATTAGTTAAATGTTACACAGATTGGAGGCCCAAATCCATGCCACTCAGAATCATAGGGTCAGGAATAGGATGGATGTTCATATATTGGGAAAAACTAAGCAGCAGATTATTTAGGACTTTCTGAGGAATATTTTATCCAAAGTTTCCAATTAAACTCAAGGTTTAGGTCACCAAGCAGTCAAGAAGGAAGCATTCTGCAGGAAACTCTGTAGGTAGATGATAGCCAGCGGGGAGGTACAAAAAAGAAACTAGGATTTCGTAAGAGGATGGAATTTAGGAGTAGAACATTTATCCCTGGTATATATTTTTAGGCTACATAATTAAGATTTATTCTCAAGATAACTAATCAAAATCTGAATCACCAAGAAATTAGGACATTTGAGACCTGAGTAGAACCAGACATAAAGTTGAGCATGTGTAGTTATTGATTTAGAGTCTCTTAAATCATCCATTCTTTCGGCCAGGATTGATTCTAGAGCTCGAGATAAAGAAATGCAGAGAACATATATAAATGCAAGGGCGAATAAACTTGGCATGCCAAAACTGCGAAGCAAAACCTGTGTGTGTATTTTAGTCCTTATGAAAATCACCATCCTTACCAAATCTTAATTGGCTTAGTTGAGTTATATGGCTAGGTCCCACATTTTTTTAATCCTAAAAGCTCAACAGGTGCTGAGTTTGAGAAAAGAGGAAATCAGAGTTAGGAATCCTCCCATGACATTCTTAATCCTAAATGATCTGTCCTTGATTTAGAAAGATAGTTATCCATTGCCTAACTTACTGACTGAGGAATTCTACAAGCAAATAATGGTCTCCACTTAGAGTTCCAATCAGCAGAATTCCCTTTCTTCTCTGAAGCTGGAACCAAAGTTCTAACAAAGATCTTACTACAGGTCATAGCTGGAGTTCTCTACAAAGGAAACTGAGCTGGACTCTGAGATGAATCAACTCCTACAGAAGGCAGGATAAGCCAGCAGGATCTGGCAGAAGGAGTAGTTGAGTTGATGGCCTGATGAAAATCTCTACCAATAACTCACCCTAGGGAGAAGTTCTGGAGCTAATACAGCCTGTTAATGTTGTTCTGCATTGGGTGAACTGAAATGATCTGGCATTTATATAAACCCCTCATCAGTCATTTGATGTAGGCTGCATTTATAAGGATATGACCCTGGACGAGGAAGTTCTCTGCAGCTAAAGGCATTGCTGAAGGTGCTGCCAACTGGAGCTTGCCTTCAACAGCAGCCCTAGAAGCTGGGGTAGCAAGTCTTCCTTGAAGGGGGATTTGAGCAACAAGTACAGCCTTAAAGGAGGATCTGGACAGGGCATCACCATGGCCACCACAACTCCCCTTTCTCTTGTAATAAGACTGTGTTGTGCAGGAAAAAAATGTGCATATAAAGGATGCATACAAGAAATCACTAAGTAAAATTTATCATCATTTCCATGGATACCTTAGATTTAATGTCAATTCCTATGTACATTTTCTTCTTTATAAAAGAAGGTTTTCTAGGCATTTTTCCCCTCAAAAAGTAGTAGCAAAGTGTCTTGATCATAGAATATATCAATTAGTGTTTCTGGACTTGTTTTTTTCAAATCTGGGAGTAGTCAGTTGAGAAAACTTCCAATCAAGAGAACCTCAGGGCAGTTTTTAGTGTGGATACACAGTAATTTAGTAAATTTCAGGGTTCAAAATCCACTTAAGGTTTTAACAGTTTCAAGGAAAGCAGTTTCATGACCCAGAATCTAAGATAAAGTTGTTTCTAATATTCTGTAATTATAACCTGTCTGGTATAAGTTCTATTCTTAAAAATCCATTCATTTTATATTTTTAAAAATTTACAAAATATTATATCTTCTTTATTTATTTTAATACAATGCTTTGAAACTTAAGATCAAAGCTGGTTTAGTAATATTTCCCAAATAGAACGCCATCAAGTACAAATATTACAAAGGATCTCTGAGTGTTCTTGTTAAGTGGTCTATATCATGTTGTACACCTTATATATGTGCATTCTTTATATATAAGAAAAGACATTCACTTGAAATAAACTTTAGTGAACACTTTTGTGCTAAAGTGATAGTTGCCCTTGAGGATCCCAGTTGGAAAACAGCTCTGCAGACACACTCTTTAGATTAAAAAACACTATCTCCCTAACCAGTGGCACCAAATACTTGTCTAAGTGTAGAGATGCAGGTAAAGAATATCTCTTTTCAGGCCCTCCTGCCCCTAACCCGGGCTGAGCTCCATCACAGAATTCTCCTGTACCCTTCTGGACCAGAGGTGAATTTGTGCTGCCTAAGCCTAGGATCAACATCTGGGAGAACAGACCGAGTTGATCTCATCCAGGACAACTGACTCTCCTCTTTATTAAGTCCTTATTTAGCTGAACTATAAATATTATTAAACATTTGCTTATGAACTTCCAGAGCACCATGCTGTTCAACAGATGAGGCTGGTGTGCTTTAATTTTATGCACTCTGAATGTGCTTGGGTTAGTTTCCCTTCTGCACTCCACATTTTCTTAAGTTCCAGTTATTGGAAAGAATTTTTCCTACAATCCAAGGTACACATTGTCTTCATTTTTTTTTTTTTTTCTGTTGGTGGGGGGGATTGGTTTGGGGGCATGTGTGAGAACAGAAGGATTATAGAGGTGGAATGGGTTATGACACATTTTCATTTACAGCTGCTCTGACTCCCTTGCTTTAATCCAGCTCAGATCTCAGCAGAAACCTAACACCATTCCATTGACCCTAGAATTGCACCAGTGACTCAAATCACCAAATAAAGTAAGTCATTTGTTATCTGAGCCATAAATATTTACATCCACTAGTGACAAATGTATAAAGAGTGTGGAGTGACTGTGTAACTTCAGCTGCCCTCCCCAGGCTGGTCAATAGTTTCTGTTATCTCTTGAAATCCCTAATGACTAATGTGTGCTAGTTGGATAAGAATGTACTCTCTAGCTTGTTACCCTCCTCTAATTGTTCATTATGACCACATTAGTCACCTAGGAAGTTTTTATTTTTCGTTTAAATTTAGGGCCTGTTACACAAAATTGTTGGGACTGGCAAGCATCTATCACCTTCCTGGACTCCTTCATTCCTTTACACATTCTCTTCCCATTGTTACCAAAAACCCAAGAGATCATCACCATTTCTTTTTCTTCTTCACTTTACCAACATAATAGCGACAGAACAATTCCATTCTTTTCAATTTCAATTCCATTCTTTTCAACAATTCCATTCTTTTTCCTGCCTATAGATGACTTTGGAGGTTAAGTCTTAAGAATGCATCTAAGCAATGCTTAGGCATAGTCTGATACTTTCCGAATCTAACAGGTGACCACACCACAAAGCAGTTATGATATAAAAGCATTTTCAAGCAAGCACATTGAAAAATCTTTCAAGTATTAACTGGACTGAAATGGAGCATGCTGAGGGCAAAGAGAATCCTGTTTTATTCTTGTATCAAGAGCTGTACCAGTAAGAAAAATGGAAAATCAGTAAAATCATGCTGTTGTTCTTTCATCCACTAGGTCATTATGCAGAGCTTGTATTTTAATATAATCACTAGATAAAGAACTCCAAAAATCAGATAGAGGGATAAAAGTATATTTAATGAATTTTAAAGATTAGCACTAACAATATCTAAAAGTTTAGATAATTCAATTTTAAAAGACTTGACTATTTTGTTAAAAGGATGTGTTAATTGGTACTGACTAACTGCATATATACCTACATTATAGGTATAACATTTGAGAAAATGGTTGAAGATTTTCCTAAAATGCTGTAGTGGTTTGATAGCTAAATTCATTGGCTTAGTGATAGTTGAAATTTTTTCCTTTAGGAAGAATTTGGATATAACAAAAACTTTAACAGATCCTCAGAAATATCTGAGTTGATAACTTGCAGAGATCTGAATCATACCTGAAAAGAATATTCAACTCACAGATCCTTCTAAAAATTTCCTAACACTCCAGGCTAAATTAAGTGCTACTCTTTTCCTGCTCCCATACTATCCTGTGTATATTCCTATTGCACCACCCCACAGGAATTTCAGTTCCTTGAACGCAGGACCTTGCTGATTCATTTCAAAATCTCAAAAATTCAGCAATGTTTTGTAGATAATTTGAGCATAGAAAATATTAGTTGAATGAATGAATGAGAAGGGAAGCTGAGAAAGACAAAATGGAAAGGATCTTAAGAGAGGGTTAGGTCTTCTAAAATCTTGATTAGAATAGTCAGGTATCAGGAACTGTGTGTCTGTGTAGGTAGGAGTGACTGATGAGGATAACACTGTTTTTCATGAGGCAATAACTTATAAAAGAGTAAGCTAAAATGAACTTCAGAGACTGAGCTGACTTAGGGAGAGTTATAGTGTAGCCTTAAAAATTATTTAGAATTCAGTTACCTGAATTAGCAACCATGTGCACAAGAGAATTTTCAGTAACACATTGGCTGCTATCTAGGCTTGGAGACATCACTTTCCTCTAGTATACAACTGCTTTTTCACCTCCTCCTCTGCCTTCTACCTTCTAAATGTTCAGTGCCCTCTTAATGGTTCCTAACTGAAGTTCTTCCCTTCCCACCAGGGCTTTATATCCTCCAGGTTCCCACATTCTCTCTCTTTCCCTGCCCAGCAAAGTTCCTATTTCCTGAATTACTTATTTTCAGCTTGATATTCATATGATTAGTCAAATAATTGTCACTACTACTTACAGATTTGATCTCCTCAGGATATTTGCTTTTAAAAAGAGGAATTTGCTAATTCAAATTAATTTCTAATTGTTCAAATATTTATATGAGAAAATATGAAGATATTTAATTTGAAGGCCTTTTGGTGGCTCTTTCTACTCAACCCTCTCCTGGCTGTGCACCCACTCCCACACTTACTCATCAAACAGTACAGTATACAAATCAACCCTGTTCAGTTTCATATAGTCACACTATGTATTTTGCTATGTTCTTTGGCAAGTGTCTTTTCACCCCAAAATTCCCAGTGAAAGGAGAATTACAACTAAACAAATGCAATAAGGTTTAAAAGAGCCATCATTCATAATATGTCACAATATGTAAGATTGTCCAGTATACAAGATGATGCTCCTTTGAGGCGGACCATCTAGACCAAGATATATGACCTTTGGACACTCATTTAGGCTTTTATCCACCATTTCCTGATTGGTAAAGTGCTAATAAATGCTGTTACTGTGGAGCTAGGAACTAATGTATGTGAAAGTGCTGAGTAAAATAAGCATCTTAAAAAGAAAAAAAAAAACATGGTTAATATCAACTACTGGAGAATTTAAGTAAAATACATACAATGTGATTACTCTTGAGCCAACATATTCTCCTTTGAAAAATGAATCCTCTAAAAGAAAGTATAATGAGTATTTTATTATTAAAAAAAATGTTGATCCTTAAAATACAGTTCAGATTCAATGAAACCACTGCTAAAATACCAATGGTATTTTTCACAGAAGTAGAACAAATAACCTTAAAATTTGTATGAAAACACAAAAAACCTCGAATACCTAAATCAATCTTAAGAAAGAAGAATAGACATGGAAGTAGCATTCTCCCTGATTTCAGACTATACTACAAAGCTACAGTATTCAAAACAGTGTGATACTGGCACAAAAACAGACACATAGATCAATGGACTAGAATAGGGAGCTCAGAAATAAACCCACATACTTATGGTCAATTAATCTATGACAAAGGAGGCAAGAATATACAACAGAGAAAAGACAGTCTTTTCAATAGGTGGTGTTGGGAAAACTAGAGAGTTATATGTGAAATAATGAAATCAGAACGTTTTCTCACATCATCTACAAAAATAAACTCAAAATGGATTAAAGATCTAAATGTAAGACTGAAAACCATAAAATCCCTAGAAGAAAACCCTTTGAAATAAATCATAGTTTTGGGGTCTCTTTCAAGGCAAAATAAATAAAAGCAAAAATAAACAAATGGGATCTATTAAACATAAAAACTTTTGTAAAACAAAGGAAGCCATCGACAAAACAAAAAGACAACCTACTGAATGGGAGAAAATATTTGCAAATGATATGACCAAGAAGTGGTTAATAGCCAAAATATATAAATAGCTCATACAACTCAATATCAAAAAAACAAAAACAAAGAATCAAATTAAAAAATGGGCAAACAACTGGAACAGATACTTTTCCAAAGAAGATATACAGATGGCCAACAGTCACATTAAAAATGGTCAACATCACTAATCATCAGAGAAATGCAACTTAAAGCCACAATGAGCTATCACCTCATACGTATCATAATAGCTATCATCAAAAAGTCTACAAATAACAAATGTTGGTGAGAATGTGGAGAAAAGCACACCCTAGGACACTACTGGTGGTCTTGTAAATTGGTGCAGCCATTATGAAAAACAGTATGGATGCTTCTCAAGAAACTAAAAATAAAACTACCATATGATCCAACAATTCTACTGCTGGATATATAGCTAAAGAAAATGAAAATACTAATTCATAAAGATACATGTGCCCCAATGTCCATAGCAACATTATTAATAATTGCAAATATAAGGAAGCAACCTAAGTGTCCATCACAGACAAATGGATAAAGAAAACACACACACACACACACACACACACACACACACACACAAATGGAATACTACTCAGCCATAAAAAAGAATGGAATTTTACCATTTGCAACAACATGGATGGACCTTGAGTGTATTATGCTAAGTGAAATAAGTCAGACAGAGAAAGATAAACACTGTATGTTATCATTAATATGTGGAATCTAAAAACCAAGCTAGTCAATATAACAATAAAGAAAGAGACTCACAGATATAAAGAACAAACTAGTGGTTACCTAATGTGAGGAGAGGGAAGAGGAGAGGGGCAAGATAGGGGTAGGGGATTAACAGGTACAAACCTATGTATAAAATAAATAAGCTACAAGAATATATTGCACCACAAAAGAAATATAGCCAATATTTTACAATAACTATAAAGTATAATTTATAAAATTTTGCATCACTATGTTGTAAACCTGAAACTAATATAATATTGTCAATCAAGTACACCTCAAAAAAATTTTCAATAAAATTTTATTGAAATTTCAAGATAAAGAAGCAAATCATTTTTTTCCATCTTTATTCTGCTTCTTAGGCTTTTTATTTTAAGTTTGGGAATGAATACTATGAAATTGTAAGTGTTATATGCAGAAAGACCCAATAAATTAGTTGGAGCACAGAGCTTGTGAGTAGTAATAGAAGCCCTCAGAATCAGCCTTAATGATAGTCTTTCCAAACAATAGACCTTGGGAATGTCAATGAATCTCACTGAGCCTGGATTTTTTTATTGTTTTTTTTAAAAAAGATAATTCAACCATTTATTCACAAATACAATTATGTACACTCTATGTTGCCATTGGTGAGGTAAACATAAATTCAAGGCTGCCCTTGACCCTGAGAGTTCACCTGCCCTGTCTACCTCGCAAGAATTTTGTGAGGATCAAATTAGAAGTATAAGAATATGACTTGGCAAATGTAAAATTATCTATAAATAGATAAAATTAAGTCTTTTTCTTTCAGAGAGCTACCTTTAAGGACAGTAAAAAGGTATGTCTAAACTTTAGCAAGCATATAACCAAAGCCATCGGTTTTTAAATCTCCTAATGGAGCTTACCAAGAAGGTCTATGGAGGTTTCATCTACTTTTCTTTTGTAGTTTTACTTTATTTTATTATTTTATATAGCACATTCTTATTAATTATCTATATTATACATATTAGTGTATATATGTCAAGCCCAATCTCCCAATTCTTCCCACAACCAACACCTCTCTGCTTTGCACCCTTGGTGTCCGTACATTTGTTCTCTACATCTGTGTCTCTATTTCTGCCTTGCAAACTGGTTCATCTGTACCATTTTTCTAGATTCCACATACATGCATTAATATACGATATTTGTTTTTCTCTTTCTGACTTTCTTTACTCTATATGACTCTATACTCTAGGTCCATCCATGTCTCCACAAATGACTTAATTTTGTTCCTTTTTATGGCTGAGCAATATTCCATTGTATATATGTACCACATCTCCTTTATCCATTCATCTGTTAATGGGCACTTAGGTTGTGTCCATGTCCTGACTATTGTAAATAATGCTGCAGTGAACATTGGGAGGCATGTGTCTTTTTGGATTATGGTTTTCTCTGGGTATATGCCGAGTAGTGGGACTGCTGGGTCATATGGTAATTCTATTTTTAGATTTTTAAGGAACCACCATAATGTTCTCCACAGTGGCTGTATAAATTTACATTCCCACCAACAGTGCAAGAGGGTTCCCTTTTCTCCACACCATCTCCAGCATTTGTTTTGTGTAGATTTTCTCATGATGCCCATTCTGACTGGTCTGAGGTGATACCTCATTATAGTTTTGATTTGCATTTCTCTAATAATTAATGATGTTGAGCAGCTTTTCATGTGCCTCGTGTCCATCTGTATGTCTTCTTTGGAGAAATCTCTATTTAGGTCTTCTTCCCATTTTTGATTGGGTGGTTTGTTTTTTTTTAATATTGAGCTGCATGAGCTGTTCATATATTTTGGAGATTAATCCTTTGTCCATTCATCTGCAGATAATTTCTTCCATTCTGAGGATTGTCTTTTTGTCATGTTTATTGTTTCCTTTGCTGTGCAAAAACTTTTAAGTTTCATTGGGTCCCATTTGTTTATTTTTCTTTTTATTTCCATTACTCTAGTAGGAGGGTCAAAAAACATCTTTCTGTGATTTATGTCATAGAGTGTTTTTCCTATGTTTTCCTCTAAGGGTTTTATAGTGTCCAGTCTTACGTTTAGGTCTTTAACCTTTTTTTTTTTTTTTTTTTTTTTTTTTTGTGGTACACTGGCCTCTCTCTGTTGTGGCCTCTCCCGTTGTGGAGCACAGGCTCCAGATGCGCAGGCTCAGTGGCCATGGCTCACGGACCCAGCCACTCCACGGCATGTGGGATCTTCCTGGACCGGGGCACGAACCCATATCCCCGGCATCGGCAGGCAGATTCTCAACCACTGCACCACGAGGGAAGCCCTTTAACCCATTTTGAGTTTATTTTTCTGTTTAGTGTTAGGGAGTGTTCTATTTTCATTCCTTTACATGTAGCTGTCCAGTTTTCCCAGCACCACATACTGAAGAGACTGTCTTTCTCCATTGTATATCCTTGCCTCCTTTGTCAAAGATTAGTTGACCATAGGTGCATGGGTTTATCTCTGGGTTTTCTATCTCGTTCTATTGATCTATATATATGTTTTTGTGCCAGTACCATATTGCCTTGATTACAGTATCTTTGTAATATAGTCTGAAGTCAGGGAGTCTCATTCCTCCAGTTCCATTTTTTTCCTTCAAGATTGCTTTGGCTATTCAGGGTCTTTTGAGTCACCATACAAATTTTGAGATTTTTTTTTTCTAGTTCTGTAGAATCTGTAGATTGCTTAGTGTAATAAAATCATTTTCACAAAATTGATTCTTCCAATCTAAGAACATGGTATATCTCTCTATATGTTTGTGTCATCTTTCAGTCTTTTCATCAGTGTCTTATAGCTTTCTGAGTACAGGTCTTTTACCTCCTTAGGAAGGTTTATTCCTAGATATTTTATTCATTTTTTGCAAAGGTGAATAGGATTGTTTCCTTAAATTCTCTTTCTGATATTTCATTGTTAGTGCATAGGAATGCAAGCAATTTCTGTGCATTAATTTTGTATCCTGCAACTTTACCAAATTAATTGATTAGCTCTAGTAGTTTTCTGGTGGAATCTTTAGGGTTCTCTATGTATAGTATCATGTCATCTGCAAACAGTGACAGTTTTACTTCTTCTTTTCCAATTTGTATTCCTTTTATTTCTTTTTCTTCTCTGATTGCCATGCCTTAGACTTCCAAAACTATGTTGAATAAGAGTGGCAAGAGTGGACATCCTTGTTTTTTCCTGATCTTAGAGGAAAAGCCTTCAGTTTTTCACCATTGAGAATGATGTTTCCTGTGGGTTTGTTGTATATGGCCTTTATTATGTTGAGGTAGGTTCCCTCTATGCCCACTTTCTGGAGAGTTTTTATCATAAATGGGTGTTGATTGTTATCAAAAGAATTTTTCTGCATCTACTGAGATGATCATATGGTTTTTATTCTTCAGTTTGTAATATGGTGTATCACATTGATTGATTCGCCTATATTGAAGGTTCCTTGCATCCCTGGGATAAATCCCACTTGATCACGGTGTATGATCCTTTCAACGTGTTGTTGGATTCTGTTTGCTAGTATTTTGTTGAGGATTTTTGCATCTATATTCATCAGTGATATTGGTCTGTAATTTTCTTTTTTTGTAGTATCTACATCTGGTTTTGATATCAGGGTGATGGTGACCTCATCGAATGTGTTAGGGAGTGTTCCTCCATCTGCAAATTTTTTGAAGAGTTTCAGAAGGATGAGTGTTAGCTCGTCTCTAAAGGTTTGATAGAATTCACCCGTGAATCCTGGCCTTTTGTTTGTTGGAAGGTCCTGGCCTTTTGTTTGTTGGAAGATTTTTAATCACAGTTTCAATGTCATTACTTGTGATTGGTTTGTTCATATTTTCTATTTCCTCTTGGTTTAGTCTTGGAAGGTTATACATTTCTAAGAATTTGTCCATTTCTTCCAGGTTGCCCATTTTATTGGCATAGAGTTGCTTGTAGTAGTCTCTAAGGATGCTTTGCATTTCTGTGGTGTGCATTGTAACTTCTCCTTTTTCATTTCTAATTTTATTGATTTGAGTCCTCTTCCTCTTTTTCTTGATGTGTCTGGTCAAATGTTTATCAATTTTGTTTATCTTCTCAAAGAACCAGGTTTTATTTTTATTGATCTTTGCTATTGTTTCCCTTGTTTCTATTTATTTCTTCTCTGATCTTTATGATTTCTTTCCTTTTGATAACTTTGGGATTTGTTTGTTTTTCTTTCTCTATTTCCTTTAGTTGTAAGTTTAAATTGTTTATTTGAGATTTTTCTTGTTTCTTGAGGTAGGATTGTATAGTTGTAAACTTCCCTCTTAGGGCTGCTTTTGCTGCAGCTGATATGTTATGGATCATTGTATTTTCTTTGTCATTTGTCTCTAGGTATTTTTTGATTTCCTTTATGATTTCTTCAGTGATCTCTTGATTATTTAGTAATGCATTGTTTAACCTTCATGTGTTTATGTTTTTTATGTTTTTTTCCGTGTAATTGATTTCTAATCTCATAGTGTTGTGGTCGGAAAAGTAGCTTGATATGATTTCAATTTTCTTAAATTTTCTGAGTGTTGTTTTGTGACCCAAGATGTGATCTATCCTGGAGAATGTTCCGTGTGCACTTGAGAGGAAAGGTAATCTGCTGGTTTTGGATGGAATGTCCTATAAATATCAATTAATTCTATCTGGTTTATAGTGTCATTTAATGCTTGCATTTCCTTATTAATTTTCTGTCTGGATGATCTGTCCATTGGTGTAAGTGAGGTGTTAAAGTCCCCCACTATTATTGTGTTACTGTCAATTTACTCTTTTATAGTTGTTAGTATTTGCCTTATATATTGAGGTGCTCCTATGTTGGGTGCATATATATTTATAATTGTTATATCTTTTTGGATTGATCCCTTGATCATTATGTAGTGTCCTTCTTTGTCTTTTGTAACATTCTTTATTTTAAAGTCCATTTTATCTGATATGAGTATTGCTATTCTGGCTTTCTTTTTATTTCCATTTGCATGGAATATCCACTTTCTTTGTAGCCACAGGCTTCCATGGACTACACGTCATCATCAGATCCACCTTCCTCATTGTTTGTTTTATTCAGTCTGTATGTGTTCCTAGGTCTGAAGTGGGTCTTCTTTAAACAACAGATGTATGGGTCTTGTTTTTGTATCTATTCAACAAGCCTGTTTCTTTTGGTTAGAGCATTTAACCCATTCACATTTAAGGTGATTATTGATATGTATGTATGTATGTTCCTATTACAATTTTCTTAATTGTTTTGTGTTTGTTTTTGTAGGTCCTTTTCTTCTCTTGGGTTTCCCACTTAGGGAAGTTTCTTTAGCATTTGTTGTAGAGATGGTTTGGTGGTGCTGAATTCTCTTAGCTTTTGCTTGCCTATAAAGCTTTTGATTTCTCCATCAAATCTCAATGAGATCCTTGCTGAGTAGAGTAATATTGTTTGTAAGTTCTTCCCTTTCATCACTTTAAATATATCGTACTACTCCCTTCTGGCTTGTAGAGTTTCTGCTGAGAAATCAGCTGTTAATCTTATGGGAGTTCCCTTGTGTGTTATTTGTCATTTTTCCCTTGTTTCTTTAAATAATTTTGCTTTGTCTTTAATTTTTCTCAGTTTGATTACTATGTGTCTCAGCATGTTTCTCCTTGGGTTTATCCTGCCTGAGACTCTCTGTGCTTCCTGGATTTAGGTGGCTATATCCTTTCCCATGCTAAGGAAGTTTTCAACTATAATGTCTTCAAATATTTCTTGAGTCCTTTCTCTCTTCTCCTTCTCAGACCCCTACAATGCAAATGTTGGTGATTTAATGTTGTCCAAGAGGTCTCTTAGGCTGTCTTCATTTCTTTTCATTCTTTTATTTTTATTCTTTTCTGCATCAGTGAATTCCACCATTCTGTCTTCCAGGTCACTTATCTGTTCTGTCTCAGTTATTCTGCTATTGATTCCTTCTAGTTTATTTTTCATTTCAGTTATTTTATTTTTCATCTATGTTTGTTTATTCTTTAATTTTTCTAGGTGTTTGTTCTTTAATTCTTCTAGGTCTTTGTTAAACATTTCTTGCATCTTCTCGATCTTTGCCTCCACTCTTTTCCAAGGTCCTGGGTCATCTTCACTATCATTATTCTCAACATTTTTCTGGATGGTTGCCTATCTCCACTTCATTTAATTGTTTTTCTGCGGTTTTATGTTGTTCCTTCATTTGTTACATGCCTTTCATTTTGTCTAACTTTCTGTTTATGTGGTTTTCATTCCATGGGCTGCATGGTTGTAGTTCTTGTTTCTGCTATCTGCCCTCTGGGGGATGAGGCTATCTGAGAGGCTTGTGCAAGCTTCCTGATGGGAGGGACTTGTGGTGGCTACAATTGGGTATGTCTCTTGTAGGCAGAGCTCAGTAAAACCTTAATCCACTTGTCTGCTGATGGGTGGGGCTGAGTTCCCTCCTTGTTGGTTGTTTGGCCTGAGGCAACCCAGCACTGGAGGCTACAGGCTCTTTGGTGGAGCTAATGGCAGACTCTGGGAGGGCTCATGTCAAGAAGTACTTCCCAGTACTTCTGCTGCCAGTGTCCTTGTCCCTGCAGTGAGCCACAGCCACCCCCTGCCTCTGCAGGAGAACCGTCAACACTAGCAGATATGTCTGGTTCAGTCTCCTGTGGGGTCACTGCTCCTTCCCCTTAGGTCCTGATGTGTACATTACTTTGTGTGTGCCTTCTAAGAGTGGAGTCTTTGTTTTCCATAGCCCTGTCAAGTTCCTGCAATCAAATCCTGCTAACCTTCAAAGTCTGATTCTCTGGGAATTCCTTCTCCCATAGCCAGACCCCCAGGTTGGGAAGCCTGACATGGGGCTCAGCACCTTCACTCCAGTTTGTGGTCTTCTGTGGTATAATTGTTCTCCAGTTTGTGAGTCACCCACCCAGCAGTTATGGGGTTTGATTTTAGTGTGATTGCACCCCTCATACCATCTCATTGCAGCTTCACCTTTGTCTTTGGATGTGGGGTATCTTTTTTGATGAGTTCCAGTGTCTTCCTGTAGATGATTGTTCAGCAGTTAGTTTCGATTCCAGTGCTCTCACAAGAGGAAGTGAACACACTTCCTTCTATTCCGCCATCTTGAACCAATCTCTCATCTTACTTTTTAATCAACAAAAGACTTAAATGACAAAAAATGGGCAGATGTACACCTGAACTTCTGCTTCCTTTTCCTTTATCTGATCCTATGAGAAGTAATTGTCAGTAACAGTAGCTGGAGAGTATATTTGAATAATAATGCTACCCTGTTTATTTAATTTGAATTTGCTCTAAACAGTCCTCATAACTTCAGTGGTCACCTACAGCTTAAATAAATTTAATTTTACTGAACTTCTCTCAAACTTTTAAGTCATGAGCTCAGCAGGCACAATAACAAATTCCTCTTTCTAAAACTTGATTTAAGTGATTATTCATTAGTAAAGCAGGTTATAATTTATGATAATATAATTTTAGAGACTGAAGTTTAAAATAAAGGACTTGCAGTTGAATATTTATACTCAGAGGAAGATTACATTTGGGCAGGTGCATGAGCCAGACCCAGCTCAATGCCTGTTGGTCTCAGTCACATGTTTAATGATGAAACTTGGTTCTGTGTGGGATTGGTTGGCAAGTTACATGTTGCCCCATTTGGAAGGAAGCTGATATATATATATTTTTTTCAGCTAATGTTTCTGTTTTCACTATTGCCTTTGAAAAGCCTCAACAGTTCTAGTTTCATATGTGCAAAGGAGTGTTTCTACTTAGTTGTTTCATTATAGTGACTCATGATTATTTAAGATAAGATTTCTACCTGCTTTAGTACAATGGAAACATGTTCTGTATGATGTGAAAAAAATGTTTAAGAAAGAACGGCAGATCAGAGTGTCGTGAAGAAAACATATTGCAGATCCTGAAACACCTAATTGGGTTGCAGCTAGAAGGGGTCTCAGAAATATTAGTGACACAAGAAATGTCTTTGGAAATATCTTCATTTTATATATACATTTCCCTTTCTTTTTCTGAAGTGCTTCATTATTCATATATTATGAACCGTTCATAGGACTTGGCTTAGATTCTCTCCTTCAGGCACTTTGGTCTCCAGTGACCTGTTAAAATGGTCCTAGCACATTCACAGGGCTTTTCATTGCACTCCAGCCTGTTTGTAAAAACAATCCATCAATATCATGTTCAGATGACAGTCTATATACAACCTGCCTTTGCTTAACCAGCCTGTCTAATGCTGAGAGTATAGCATTCTATCCAGGAATGACATCTTGAATAAGTTTGGGTTGGGGAATATTGCATTCTTCTTCAAGACTATTTTTTTTCTTCTTTTCAGACATTTCCTTGATTTTACAAGGCTATAAAAATAGGAACACATTTTTCTTTCCTTTGAAATGATGTTGGCCCCAGTTTTTCTCTTCTCTGGGGTGCAAGATAATTAAATTGGCATGCAAAGAAGGAAATGTTTACAAAGCCATGATTTTGATGTCAGATGCTGTATTCAAAACCAATATCTATGACAGCCTATCCAGCCTCTGCTTGTTGACGTCAGCTGAATTTTCAGGACTGACATTTATGGGGGCTATCATTTATATGACTTTATGGTTGTCTTCCAAAATAATATGCAAAGAAGTTTTCCAAAAGGTAGTCTCACAATTGTTACCCACACTGACTGATTCCTATACATGCAGGAGAAGACATGACTAATTAGACTGAATTAAAAATAGCCCAGAAAGCTGTCAGTGACAGATATACATTACATGGACTAGTTCTAGTCCAGATGCTGGAGATACAGCATACTCTTCTCCCTTTAGCAGCCCTTAATTGAGCTTCAAGTTGGTTTTGTGTATTTTTGAAAAGTTTTAATGGTTCCAAAAAAAAAAGAAGAACTCACTTTTTATTCTTTTTAACATTACTACTCCATTAGTAATCTTTTCCTCTCCCAGGGTGGGCTGGCTGACACACAGCATGTGCCTTTATGCAATGCTGTTGAAAGGGGTCCCCACCACTTCCTTTCTGCCTTTAGCACTCTTCCACTGCATGCCCTAAGTCAGCTTGTGTTCTTAATAGCAAGAGTGCAAACAGACTCAAAAAGGTATGAGTTCATATGCTGGGGAATTGAGATGAGGAGGAGGAAATCCATAAAGAAAATAAAATACTGTTAGCCACACATCTTCCTCATCCACAATAATCCCAACTATTTTATTCTAGAAGGTAGAAAGATGAAAATGGCTTATTTGTTGTTCTTAGAAAGAAGTGATACCACACTTAAATCCCTTCTTTGTGGATTACCTGAGTGCATAACTCACCGTAATTACTAATTTTTGTGAACATATATGCCAAGCTTTACATTATATACATTAACAATGGCATTGTATTGTTAATTCTTTCAACCACCCTATGAGGAACGTACTATTATTATCATCATTTTACAATCATTGAAACTGAGGCTTAAAGAGATTAAATATATTTTCCTAAAATAAGAGACCTAAAACATTGAATAAAGAAGACTCTAAGCCAGTTATATTTGCCTCCAAAAGCCCATGATCTTAAGTGTTATATTACTCTGCATTTTCAGAATCACAAAGCAAGAAGGAACTATTTTAACATTGTTAAAATAGTTACAAGTGATGAAATAATATCTTTCTTTGAGGTGATTCTAGTTCCTTATTACTTAGTGGCAGAACTAGAGCTCCAATGAGTAAGTCTCCAAGATCTCAGTTCACATTTTGAGCAATAAGCCCTTTAGTGATAACAACAGATCTTTGAAGAAATTAAAAGTTATTTAATATTTTTATAATTATTTTTATTAATTATTTTAATAGTGTTAAACTACACTATTCAGATTCAGTTTATATTTTACATCTGCCTTCCATTTTATACGTAACAACTTATAGGTATCCATCATTTCCCACATATTAAAGATACAAAATTCTGAAATTCAAGACTGTAAAAATCTCAGTCCCACTTCAACTCGAAGCTTTTGTCCTGCTACACCTCTATACAAACACTCCTCTCCTGTCATGTTGCTTTACTCATGAATATTCCATGTTTGTTTTTCATTGTATTATTCAACTCTGTTCAAAATGTCCTCCTATTTCCTTTTCCCAATTTTATGAAGTATTATAATCATCACGCTTCAAAGGAGGAAACTGAGGTTCATAGAAGGAGAGTACGTTGCTTAACTTCTTTCAATTGTAATTTCCTTTAGAGAAGGCAGCATTGTGCTGTGGTGAGATAAATAATTTGAGCATAAGAGAGACCTAAAATTCGATTCCCATTCTGAAAAGCCTTAGTGATGAAAATTTAATTTCCTCCACCTCGCTAAAACACAGTTTCCTCATTTGAAATTTAGGGTAATAATATCCAACTCATTGAATTGTAAGGCTCAAAAGTGACAGTGTTAGAAAAGCACTCAATACACATACACTGTCAGAAATGTGTAGTTCCCTTCTCTATACTCTGTGCAAACGCTCAAGAATTCTTTGTTGTCAGCCATAACATTTTTTTTTATTGGAATATAATTGCTTTACAATATTGTGTTGGTTTCTGTTGTACAATGAAGTGAATCAGCTATATGTATACCTATAACCCCTCCCTCTTGGACCTTCTTCCCACCTCCCCCATCCTACCCAACTAGGTCATCTCAGAGCACCAAGCTGAGCTTCCTGTGCTTTATAGCATGTTCCCATTAGCTATCTATTTTACCATTTTTGACTCAATGATTCACTAAGATAGAAAGCAGCCTGAGTAAATTGTTCTTTGCCCCAGTGCTTATAAAATGCTGCGTTTCCAGTTGGAGATATGTGTTCAAAATGGAATGAACCAGGTTAGAAGAAACATCTCCTCTTTTCACAATTGCTCCCAGACTTACGGAGAAGATAGATACACATTTCCCTGTGTCTTCATGAAGGAATATGAATCTAGAATGCAGGATGTTCAGGAGAGAAGAGAGAGGAAGGTAAGGGATCTGCCTGATGAAAGGATAAATCTCTACCTGGCTTATGACCATAGTAAATCTGGGTTGTATTATTGGAGTTCAGGGCCAAATGTTTTTTTAAAGCATCAGGCACAGCTCCCTCAAACATACTATTTCATCAGATGATAATAAGAATTTGATTTGGATTATATGAAATTGTCTATACTCAACTTTAATTTTTAACAACGATATAAGGTAAAAATTCAAAACTTCAGTGGATGATATTTGACAGAAATGTAGGAGAGAAAAATATCTAAATCACTAAACATTGAACTCCCATATTTTAAAGCTTTGACTTTAAGGTATATTTCTTTATACCTGCTTTTCAGCCAACAATAACAATAATGGCAAATGCCATTACCCCTTTCACAGAAGAAGAACCTGATATTGAAGGGCTGCTCTTTGTTTCATGGTCTCAGTGAATGGACTGAATTGTGACAAACACTAGAAAATATATTTTCTTTCTTTTCTGAATCAAAGCATCATTCTGGTTACATGATGATAACATTTTAACCACAACTTTTGCTCCCCATTCTTGGTAACTACTGACAAAAAACAAAGTTATAACTGACATTTTTTTTTTCTTTCTACATGAAAACACTTAAAATTCTTGTATAAAATTTTTTAAGTAACTTACTCTGTGTAGGACACCTAGGAATAGTCAGAAATAAATTTTTAAAGAATTCCCTCACCAGTAATATGTAGAAGTTGCTGGGTCCCTATGCTACATTTAGGACTTTTTTAAAAAATGAAATTAGTAAGGTGGAAAATCACTCCCTATTTAGCCTCAGCTAGCCAGGTCATCAGTTATATAGTTTTTCTAGAGACAAGGTTTCTTTTTTTTTTTTTTTTCTCAGCTTTATGGTATACATTGAATTTTGAAGGTGACTGGAAAATTTATTAAGTGAGATCTAATCTGACTCTTCTCAAATAAAAGGTGGCTTGTGTATCCTTTAGTATAGGCTAAGTTTTGCTATGGAAACAAACAACTCCAAAAAACTCAGTGTTCTGACAACAGTTAGATTTTCCTCTCAGGTACATCTATCAATAAGGTCAGCAGGAGTGGTCTCCTCACCATACCAAGACCTTAGTTCACAGATTTTCCATCTCAACATATTCCTCCACAATCTCTGTGGTAATAAGAAGGAAGCATGACGCATCATACATTGGCTCTTGAAGCTTCCACCTGGGGGAGACACACATCACTTCCACTTCTATTCCATTAGCCAAAGCAAGTCCAGAGCCATGCCTAATTTCAAAGAAGGTGGAGAAGTATAAACCTACATGTGTCTGAAGAAGGAGGTCTGGATTATGTATAAATGTCCTAATGCCTCCCAAAGCGGGTATTCCAGTTTCACTTGACTGATGGTTCAGTGTCATTTCTGAAGTCCCTCTAATAAGGAGAGGTCAAGACACCTACTTCAGAAGAAACTAAACTGTAATACTTTTTGCCAGCCCACAACCACAAGTGGTTGGTCTTCAAGTTTTGGCAAGATTCCATGCTTATTTTGCCATGCCTAGCATGGGAACTGGTTTCACCTCTTTACTCAAACCCACTATGAGTGAAAGCTACTAAATTTTATGTGTTAGGAAAGATTTTAAATCAAATTTTTCAAAAGTTACTTGGGTAAATGTCAGTCACTTAGGACTCATAAATTCCCTCTTCTTCCATCCACTATGCTTCATTTTGACTGACTTGCAAGTAATGGGATAAACATAAAGACTAGAGGTGTTTCCAAATTTGTGGACTGCAATTTTATTCTCTTTTTGGCATACATGTTCTTCTGTCTCATGGAAGAGATAAAGGTACAATCCAGTAATAATTATTTAAGCTTTGTAACAGTTACAAGGAGAATTCTCCAAATTCAGATATACCAAATAATTGGGGTTTTTTTTTATGTAAAAAATACCCTAATGTTAAAGTACAGGAAACTCGGCCACTCGGCTCACGATATGATTCAATGTAGATTAAAGAGAAGTATATTAGTCAAATTGGATGATACAACACACACAGACAAAGATAACTGATTATAAATAAAAAGATTTGAGGGTGTAATTGTACCAAAAGAAATATCAGTGTAAAGGATAGCATTTAATATTTGTACCTCTTTACTACTTTTACTTAATTTATTCTTTTAAAAAAAGGAAATAAATATTTATAATCTATATCTCAGGAAAATTGTGCTTAGTTTTGTTCAGATTTCATATATTAGATTTCATTGTCTTCTGGTTCTAAGGCACTCTTGTCAGAAACCAGAAAATAAGGATTTTTAATGGCTAAATATGAACACCTAAGGTAATTAACTGAGAGTTAATGGCAAAATAGCCAACATCCACATGTGAAGCTTCTATTTCTGTTGTTCCCAACACAGTAATATTGAGTGTCTTGTAATAGTTTTGCCCTTACTCTCTAACACGTGTGATTATGTGACAATGACATATTCTTATGTTTAAGGTAGCTGACCCATTTGGGGATACAATCCAAGATAGCTTTGTGATATTCTAAATTATATTCTATTTTTTTTGTACAGCTTTTAGCAAGGCATTGATATTGAAGGACTTGGAACACTCCAATACACTCAGAGTCATCATCTTTACACCACGAAGAAATTCTCCAAAGGGAAATACAAAGACAATGCTTGCAAATTAATATTACTCCAAGACTATGGCTCCAAATCTCAACATAGAATTCCTATGAGATAGACATCCATATGTGTGGACATGTGTTTTCCCAGATGAGGATCATTCTAGAACAGGATTCAAAGCAGACACCACTGTTATTTCTTCTTTTCTCACTAAAACTACACACTAATAATGAAAGGAAGAATAAATGAAAGGTGTGTTTATCTCTGATATGGGTAGGTCTTTGGAAGTTGTGGGTGTTTGATAGATCAGAAAAGGCAACCTTAGGGCTTGCTTCACCTCACTGTTCTGACATCTCAAGAGAAGACATGAACTACAATATATGCTTATTGTTTTGTCTCTGGTTAACTTTTCAGATGGAATAGGATTAACCAGTTATGAGGATGGTACAGGTGAATTGTGGATATATGCTATGTTTTTTTCTGCATTTCTTAAAACTGTTACACAATACACCTTTATTTATTTACAAGGACTAGAAGCAAAGGTTATTAATTCGAGTGTATGGTCAACAGTGCCTTTTACATTGCATACACCTAAAAACTCTGTCTTGATTTATATAAATTAAAAGATAATGTTTACGGAATAGCTTTTTTGCTAACTCTGGCTTTCCAGACTCAAAATTATACCAAATCTTTGCAGAAATTAACCACCGCACTCTGGCTGTTGATTGCCAATCATAAGCTGATCTTTTAATTATTGCTAAAGCCATATGTGTTGAAGTTGCATGGCAATACCTTTTGAAATACTTTGTCCATACTGTTGGCAGCAATGTTAATTTGAGCATACTAAGTGAGTATCTTCTTTTTTTCAATATCTATATTGATTGATCCTAGTGGAGTTATCTTTTGACAGGTCCAGTGTTTGGGTATGTTTCAAGACAAAGTGGTATAATAGAAACATTTAAGGGTGGTCAGATATCCAAATCACATCTTCTAATTTAGAAGACCCATTATAGAGGACCTTGATAAATTTACAATAACTACTTATTATTGAGTACTATTTATGTGTAAGGAACTGAAATTAATTCTTTAAATATATAGTATTTCTAATGCTCAAAACAGTCCTATTAATTACATAAATTTATCAATATTTTAGAGTGAGGATCCTGAAGCTGGGAAATTAATTAATTTGATGCTGCAAGATGGCACTGAGATTAGAATCCAAACCAGAAAAGTTATACAATAAACTCAAGCCCCACTTTCTCATCATAAAAGGGAGATAACTATGTATCCCAATGGATATCATGACAATTATATATTAAATACTGAATCTGAACAAGCTCAATGGTTAAAATCTTCAAGAGAACTTATCATCATACTGCCAGCCAACACCACACACAAACTGGTGACGCTGAGCAAACCATAACCTCAATTTCCCCAGTTTTCTCATCAGTAAAATGGGCATAATAATAGTACTTTTTCCATAAGTTTTTTTTTGTGTGTTAAATTAGATATGTCAACTGCTTAGAATAAGACCTTGAGCATAGGAGGAACTTAATTAAATATTTATTAATAGGTATTTATAAATTAAAGAATGTTTACTATCACTTGATCTATTAGTAAGCAAGCTAATAAAGGATGAAAACAAACTTGCTTAGGATTCCACAGAGTTCAAATTCTTATTAAAGAGTTTAGATATTACCCCTTATTTTTATTTCTTCATTTTGGTTTGAGATTGGGTGTCTGATTTTTATGTATAGACTTTTCCAAAAGATGCTAGCTTTCTTGTTGTAATTTCCTATACATCAATCAGTATATCATTGGATAATGTTCCGAAGAGTACAGTAAAGCATTTTAAGAGACAGTGCAAGCTCTAATTGCTCACAGGGGATCTCATTTTGTCATGCTCTTTAAAAATAATCTCTCTGCTTAATTCTTTGCTGCCATTCATTCTATCAGTTCAAGTTACAAGTGACACTAGGTGATTAATTTTTTTAAAATTCTGACATTTTTATATTCTAATTTCAAAAATTGAAGACATTTTTGATAAAATTTTTGTGTTAGCCTTACGTATTTGAGCCAGCTGGTCCAACATGGGTTTTTTATGAAGATGTTAAAATTCTAGGCTTAATAAATTCCTTAACTATTTTTTTGCATATCATTAAATTACACTTGGAAGTGCATGCTGATTAGACACTTCACAGAGAAAGTGAAGTGAAAGTTATTCAAATATCTTCAATGCCTTGGAGGAAGTATGTTATTTAGAGAAATAACAAAAACTGAATTACTTATAATTTTACTCATTGAATATTATACCTCTCCCCACCCTCTCCCCACAATACTACTGTAAGTACAAAGAATCTGGGTATTTGGTAGGATTTTGTTTCTTATTCTTATGTATTTTTAGAAATGCTAATAGCCTTTAAATGTAATTTGAAGCGTTCTGAGAATATGCACTTAAATTAATTTCAAAATATAGCATATATCTATTCTTTTGCATGTTTAGACATGACAGGTATCAAATACACATGAACATGCAGTATCAATTTTCAAAAAATTTTAAGCTTTAGACTTTACATTGTACAATATATCTTGAATGTTTCAGAAAACATTTAAAGACTAAAATGTGGTCAATATTATGAACATAATTTATCCCTGTAACAGTTCTTTACTGCAGATTTTCAGAGGTGCCAAATGAATAACATACTCCAGTTAATCAACTATAATGTCCTTCCTCTTAGTAATTCTAATTTAGAGCAGTGATTCTCAAAGTGTGGTCCCCAGACCAGCAATATCAGCATCATCAGAGAGATTTGGGCTTTTCCCCAGACCTACTAAATCAGAAATTCTGATGATGGGACCCAGTATTCTGTTTACCAAGTCCTCTGAGTGATTCAGATGCAGCTAAATTTGAGAACCACTGAATGAGAGATTCACTATGGAGTAAAAGAAACATGTACTTATTCCCTTGATCCTTTGGGTTACTGACTGTAGGAAACAGTGTCAAGCATTGGGCAGCCCATTTAAAGTAAGGTGTGGGTCTTAAGCAGCAATAAATTTGGAACAAGAAATCCTATTTCTACTGGGGCAAAAGACTGTTCCAAGGCTTGAAGAGCCTCATGAGAAATATTGCACAAGATTAAAATTTTTATGAACATATAAGCACCAAACAATCCCTTCACCTTGGCTTGGCTTCAGTTTTAGGGCACCCCAGGAGGGTGGGAGTAATTCCAGGGCCTTAATGGTTATACATTCCCCAAGTTACTGAGGAGGTTCATTTGGGGTTTTGTTATTCCTTTTGCATGAAACAAGGAGTAAGGGGATATCTAAGGTTTTTTAAAAAATTAGAACTGAGGACAGCTAAAGGGTCTATAAAATAAATCAAATTTCAGGTGTAGGAAAAGCAAAAGCACATTAATTGCATATAGCATTGCCAGATAAAATACAAGATGCCATGTTAAATTGTAATTTCAGATAAACTACAAATGATTTTTTTTTACTACAAGTATGACCCATGCAATATTTGGGAGCATACTTTAAAAAAAAATATTGGCGTATAGTTGCTTTACAATGTTGTGTTAGTTTCTGCTGTACAGCAAAGTGAATCAGCTATGTGTATATATAGATCCCTCTTTTTAGGATTTCCTTCCCATTTAGGTCACCAGAGAGCATTGAGTAGAGTTCCCTGTGCTATACAGTAGGTTCTCATTAGTTATTTATTTTATACATAGCAGTGTATATGTGTCAATCCCAATCTCCCAATTCATCTCATCCCTCCTTTCCCACCCCTGTATCCATACATCCATTCTCTACATACTTATATTAAAAACAATATTTATTATTTATTTGAAATTTATATTTAACACAGTATTCTGTATTTTTATTTGCTAAATTTGGCAATATTAACTCAAAGTCTACTATTCCTAGTTCCATCCAACAATCTTTTGGTAGTGTTATACTTATTACATTTAGTCACATTCAATATTTACTGCTCTGTTGATAGGTTAACTTGTAGGTTTTTTTTTTAACTTGTCAGATATATCAATAATATTCAGGTTTCTAAATCTTCAGTTGAAGGAGAGAGACAAAGAATATATCTAAAATTAATTGTATATTTTTGTGTGAATTATATTCACCTAGAAAACTATGTTGTATCTTACTTGATTTAAATGATATGGAAACTAAATATGATTCCATTTATCTTTCTAGTTTGTTAGAAAGATATATTTCTGAAAGTAGCAAATTCAATTATTTTTGAAATCTAAGATTGCTTTATATAAATTCTGGAAGTTTCATATTTCCAGCATAATTGGTGAATAGTTTTTAAGAATAAGGAGAATCCTACATTTGAATGTTATAAGAACTCCTGCCATTTGTACAATATTACAGCAGACAAAGCCCTTCTGTAGATACAATGTCTTTGATTCTCACTATTTTGATTTGTAAGATTTGCTATAAAAGAATATATTACATAAATCATTTTTACCAATAAAGAAAGTGAGGTGGAGAAGTGCTAAGAGATTTGCCTAAGAGCATATTGTAGGATAACTATTATTAATATATGTCTGGTAAAAAATAATGTCATATACTTATCTATCCTGAGATTAGCACCTCTACATGTCTACATCATTGATTCCGCTTAGACACGCTGTGTAAAAAAAGAAGCAGATTATATCTTACTCTTTTTACAAATAAATAAATGTAGACTCAGAAAAATAACTTGCCCAAGATTGCAAGATCATTGCATAATAAATGATGGAGAAACGACTTAAGTACAGTGCTCTATCACTCAGGCCATAAGTAGAACCCTCATGAAGCACAAATAATTAATTCTTTATTATCAGTTTTGGTAAGTGTAGAATTTGTTTTATTTTCAGAAACTATAAACCAAGATTTTCTTAAATGTCTCTGTTTCCGTGTAATGAAATATCACAATTCATTCAAAAGTTAGGAGGAAATATAATATAGTATAAGGCCTTAATTAATAATAATTTATCTCTGTGACAGCATTGAATCAGATGACAAAAGGATAAAATTACCCTTCAAATAAAGACCCATAGATTCAGGTCAGAAGAATTAAAACTGTACCAAAAATCCATTGACATTCTTGCTTCTGCTTAGGGTGTAGAAAACTAGAGATGATACTGTTGCCACCCTCACAATAAGGAAAAATGTTGAACAATCTATAAAATCATAATTTTTTATAAACCTATCAAAGAACTAAAGATGCAGGATAAACAAGTAGCCTGAAATCTAAGAAAAACTAAGTTCCTCCAGGAGACAGGACATGAAGATTGGCTTGCTTGCACTAGGTAAGTAGCATGCAAGGAAATGAGGCCAACTTAAAATATTTGATGAATTGCTAACATCAGAGTGTGAGCTAGCGTGAAACTATAGAACTTCTTGGAATGGCAGACACAGGAGAGTTGGCAGCAAGTTACAGACCCTTCTCCCTAGACCTAACCATATAATCACAAAAAGCATTGGGGGATGGATGGGTAACAGAGGTAGCTTCCTTAGATGATAAAGGTCTTGGAACAGGAAACAGTATCTGTGCAGGAAAAGCACGAAGCCATGACTGGATAATTCTCTTCTTTTCCCCCAATGATGCAAAAGCTTTACAACATTGGGAGAAGGGCAGAAAACCCTCTTTGGGTCTGCACAGGTGAAAAAGAATTGAGACTGGAAAAAGGGAACAGGAAACAACCCTCTACACTGGTGAAAGGGCAGGAAACAATCCTGAGCCCAGACTATTAAAGATTTCCACATCAGTGGAAGAGAAGCAGTAGAAAGCTTTCTTCCCCCCAAGACTTAATAAAGACACAAGGTGAAGTTTGGCTGCAATGGGGAAGAGGAATAGTATCACTGAAAAAGCGTCATCCTAGAGAGGTAAAGATACAACAATTGACTAGGACAGAGTCTGAACCAGAACAGTAGAGAAATTCCCCCCTGAAAATCCCCACTAAGCTAGCAAGCATGAAGAAACAAGTAAATGTAGTCTACTGCTAGAAGCGATGCAGAACCTAGAGCTCTTTCTGAGATGCATGCTGTAAGAGAAAGATTAATGTTGATCGTGGAACACAAACAGTGAATAAAATGTTTTGATCACCCAATCCAATTACAAGGAACACAAAAGGGATTTGTAGCCTATAGTTTGCTGAAGAAAATCATAGAAGCAACAACAAAAACTACAATAAAATCCAGCTTATCTCCTAACTAGATTGCTCCAATCTGTCCACAACAAAGTCATAGCAGAAGAAGAGGTATGCCCATTTTCAGACTACTATTTATCTAATTTTCAGATTACATCTAGCTTTTAATACAAAATTACATGACACTTGAAAAAGAAAAAAAATACACCATCAAAAGACAATGCATCAACCTGACAAGACTCAGATATGACTCAGATGCTGGAATTATCAAACAGGGAATTTAAACATATATAAAAATGACCTTGAAAATGTAATCCAGAGCAAAGGACAGTCATCTCTCTGCTTACAAGATATGTAGAAAAATGGACACCAGTGAAGAATTGTCTCCCAACATACCAATCCCTTGTTTTTACACTTTCTTGGCTTCTAGTAGAAATTTCTCTTGACTATGCCATTCCATTGGCCACTCTGGTTAACCTGCCTGACAGAAGCTAGGACCAACTCCATTCAATTATGTTATAGAGCATTTAATTAGGTTATTATCTGTAGGTCTCTGAGCAGTAGGGTGAGGACAACTAGTGATATTAAACTTAAGTATGATCCCAGGCTCCTGGAACCAACCAGCTGATATTAGAAAGCCAGGTGGCTTTATCCTTAAGTTTCTGGATTAATTTTCCCCTTGGCCTGAGGCATTAATTCAGGTACAGCAGGGTGTATAAATTATTTCACTAACTCCATATTGGTCCATAAGGACAAAATCTAGAACAATTCTATATCCCTACCAAATCTGGACAATAAATTGAGACTGAACTAAATGCCTAACTGGATCAGGGTGATGCCCTTGATTATTTCCTTCAGCTAAAGACAGGGATAATTTCCTTTCCACCTTCTCTAACTAGATGACAACATCATAGAGTTAAATATTTAATTTTCATAAATTATGAGTTATACATCCCTCCAGAAAGCTCTCCTAAGTAACAAATGATAGTCTCATTTTGGAGAGATCTTTGCAATCATCTGCTGTATGTGAAATCTACTGATTTTGTTTCCTCAAATGTTTCAGGTTCTCTTATGACTATCCCTGAAGTACAAGTTATTATGTTTTTGGAAGGAAAGCAAATTAATGCCTGGCTTCTATACAAGAAGTAGAGTCCCAAGGATGTACATGGTGCCGCTATAATAAAGTGTTGTTTATAATTGTTGGACACTTCAAGTGGGAACTTCCTCAGCAGAAAAGCAGACGTTAACATTGCCTCCAAGTTAGTCTCCTGACTGGCTGGCTGGTAAACCTTAGGATTCCCAGTTCAACTTAAATTTGAAGGTGGTCTTTATTTGTTGGGGGGTGTGCTATCTGAGGGCAATAAGTCCATCCTCTTATGTTTGTCTACATCACCAGCCAGTTGGCCTTTATACACCTTGCAGAATGACTAAGTGATGGCAACAGTTATGAAGGTGCAAAATATAGGAGTCTTGATAGCTGATTTGTGTTGGAAATGTAAGAACTGTGCCAATTTCTATAGTTTCCAATACTCAGCAAGGTTAAGGGTGGTGGTGGTTAACTTGTGGCAGAACCCTCTGGCAGGGTTGGCAAACCCAGCAGACCATTACAGTCGTCCCTCAATATTCACAGGAGATTGATTCCAGGGCACACTTTGATGCCAAAATCCACAGGCTGAAGTTCTTTACAGTCGGCCCTCCACATTCACTGATGTGGAACCCATGGCTAAGAAAGTCTGACTATATGTTTAAGCTGCTTGCCACAGCTTGGGAAAGCCTTATCGGGAAGTTTTCCTTCATGAGTTGACTTTCAGGAGTGATTCTGAAAAACAAAAATAATATTGCTCCCTCCCTCATAGTTCCTAGGGGTCTGAAGTTTTCTCTCCACAATTGCCAAGGTTTTATTTTCCCTTGTCCACCTCAAAATTTGTGTTTCCTATTCCAGAAATCATAACTTTATCTTTTTTGCAATCACTCTCTATTTTCATCCAGACTTTTTTTTCCAGAAGAACCGAGTGCAAGCAGGACAGGATATTTTTATAAAACTGACAAAGTTCCACTCTGTCCTTCACTTTTGGAGAGAAGTGTCATCAACAATATTATCATTATCCTTGTCATATAGGGTCATGTCAATCCAACAAGAGAATCTAGGTAGCTGAACCCAAATTAAGGTTGAATCACCTAGACTCTCTTTTGGCCAGGTTGCCACTCAGAAAGTTTACCAAACAGGCTTATGTAACACTGCTATCAGGGAAAAGAAAGAACTCATGCCCAGGAGTGGTTAGGGCAAAATATCAAATTAGGTCTATGTAATTCTCATAATTTTCATCTTGATAATTACCCAGAAAGTGACCTAGGAAGATTATCCTTTTCTGGAGACAGCCACATACAGTGACTAAACTACCTTACTAAGGAAGGGGTAAAGAAAGCAGTGTCAAAAATATTTTTAAGTTAATCTTTGAGGAGGGCCTTTCAATGCTCAGAATTACCAGACAACATTGGAAGATACAGACAATGCAGGTCCATCAGATTTGTTGAGTGGATCATCAGGTGGCAATTGATTAAGAAAACTGCAATCATGGCACAGATTAGGGTCAAGGGCCACAATAGTGTGATTGATTGGACTGGAAGAGCAACACAGAGACCTGAAAAAATGATGAAGGCAGTGAAGCATCACTGATAGTCCACAAAAAGGGTGAAAGGTCCAATTTAGGCAATTTGCCAGGAATGAATGGAGGCCATGTCCCATGTGATGTGGCCTCCCTCACCATAAGAAGACAGGTCAACTTTGCCAGACATCACAGTATCCGACATGCATTGGTAACTTCCACATCAGAGACATGCAATCCTTTATCTTTTTACCAGTCTATAATGATGAATATGTTTCCATGTCTGGTAGAATGATGGATCCAGGCATCAATGGTGGAAATTTAGGGTTTGAAGACTTGATCAGCAATTTGATTCTACTCAGTCTCATCAGAGAATGAGATCTTTCCAGGGACATGACTCACCCATACAGTTTGATGTGTAGCCGTGATTTATTTCTGTTGTTCACAGTTCTAAAATGACGTTTATCAGTTTGTAGTTTTCTAGACCATTAGCAACAAGTGAGTGAAAATATAGCAAAGTGCATGGAAGGAAATAGTGACCAGAGCTCGGAGAATGGCATTGAAATCTGTCCACTGAGTGGAGCAACCACATCCATCATCGATTTTGCATAGCTGATGTTAAGTTGAGTGGTGACAGCAACCCAATGGACGACATCTGGTTTTGGGACAGCCGAGCCATCGGTGAACCCTGCTTAGGCTTTTAGGGAGCCTCTGTGATTCGAGAGCCCCTTGGAGCCAGTGGCTTACTTCACATGGAGGAGTGGAGGATAAAGTTTCTCACGGAGGAATAGCTGTCACTTTTTCTTGTAATGCCAAGATTCCTCTGATGCCAACTGTGTTCTTGTTAGTTACTGAGTCTGAGTAACTGATATACACTCAAATGGAAATAGAGGCAGAGGTGTCGTCGCAGGGCCGCCTTGGGTCAAGAGTTCAGATTTGACAAGAGCCCAGTAGCCAGCTAACAGCTTGGGTCAGGAGTTCAGTTTTGACAAGAGCCCAGTAGCTTTTCAGAAAAGGTGGTAGCTGTGTCACAGAGGCGATAAGTCCTTAAAAGGGCTCTCCGGAGTGCAGGTTGCCTTCCTTTGACAGAGGCTCTAATTGGCAAAGTCATTAGACACAGAGACTTGCAACTCAAAGTGGTCGTTAGAGGAGGGGAGACCCAAATGTACAGGGTGGCCACAGCTTCCTGGACCACTTCCAACACAGCCTGTGGGTTTGGGCTCCTTTTAAACCAGGCTGACTTGTGTCTTAAGCAACATAAAGGACCAAGTAGAGTGCCCAGGGGAGACACACACTGTCTCTAATTCCCAAGCAGTCCAATAAGAAGTTGGACCTCAGTTTGGTGGGGGGAGGTGGGGGACTGAAGTGACATTATTTCCGTGACAGCTGAGGGATTGACAATATGAATCTGCCTATATAGTGTCAAGAAACTTTACTTGGGACTCATAAAATGCCTTCTCCTTGTTCCAGTGGGAAACACTCAATCTTCCAAAGCTGCTTACTATACAAACATCCTTGAAACATAGCCCAGAAGAAAGGGCAGTCAGCGTCTCTGCTTGAAGGAAAGGCAGAAATGTGAGAACTCATGGAGGATTGCCTCTCAGTACTGTATACTAAAAAGGATGAAGTTTACTTCATATAAATTATACCTAATTTTTTAAAAAAGCTTTCATTCAAGAAACCAGGAGGATGGGAGTATAAGGTGAGCTGAAAATTCTTTCTTCTTTTCTGTCCTCAAGAGATTTATTTCCTATGTGAGGTGTTTGTTTTTGTTTGTTTTGAATGTATAATTGGATTAGAAACAAACAAACAAAAAAAACCCCAGCAAAACCATACATGTTCTTAAGTGAAAGGACCTAATAGTATACTAAATACTGGAATGCCATTAGCACTAAATTTATTTAATTGAGTTCAGTCAGCTCTATGTTTCCTGAGAAATCTACTGAGATGAGTGAATACTTATCCACTGATTATTCTCATAAAAGATAAAATGTATAATTATGTATTTGTTAACAGTTCATGGGGTTTTATATAATGAGGAAAAAATAAGTTGAAGAAGTCCATGAGAAGAATGGTAGTTCCTCTAATTTATTACTCTGAAACAATATTTTAGTAATATAAAAATAAATTATTCTAGATCACTCCATAGACAGCGGATTTCTGGGTGTTTGGCCCATATCTATGGTTCTCAGCTCTAGCTGCATATGAGAATTACCTGGAGAGCTTTACAAATAATGATGCCAGACTTCATGCCTACAGATTCTGATTTAACTGGTCCAGGGTGGGGCTCATGCCTTGGTATCTTTTAACATTCCCCTAAGTTATCCCAGGGTTATAGCCAGAATTGAGAACCACTGGCCTGTGCAATAGAACATTATTTTTATGTAGTTTTCTTTAGCTCCTTGGTCTGTGAGAAAATTTTTAACAGAGACCCCTTCGTGTTATTTAACTATACAAAAAATAAAAGTACACAAAGCAATTGAACAATTTTATGGTTTTTGACTTTAACATTGAAAAATGAAAGGTAAGACTCAAAATATGTCATTAATTTATTTCAGCAGTTATTAATTTTGGGAGTAGAGGTGGCAAATCAGAACCATATGGGGTCATTTTTTCAAATTAAAATAGCCATGTTCCCATGTTCTCTGTATGATTCTGACTTCCCACCATGGCTACCACCTCTCTACCTTTTGTGGAAAATGACTGGTTTATCTCTTTTGCTTCTGACTTGCCAAATAAGTTAGATATATGTTCCAAGGATCAGTGGTCAGCCCCAATTTTCTACCCTCTTGTTATGTGATCAGACTAATCATTTGGGAAGCTTCAAAATACAAATCTGAGAAGAGGAACACTATTAGTTGAGAAAGACACCATAATAAAAGCAATTTCAGCACAGAAATAGCCAAAAGCTTTTCTATTCTAAAAAAAATTAACTTATCCTAGGAACAATTACAAACTTGTGCTTATCCCTGGACATGTAAAATTCATACAATGAAAATAAATGATCATTTTAGTAAATTTAACTTATTCTGGAACCCAAATTTCTCAATAAATTTTCTAACTAACCCAGATAAAGCCACAAAAAATGTTCCATTTCTTTGAAACTTAAAAAGAAAATGAGTTTCAAAACTTCTTTCCATGGATACACTATCCTTGCCCCTGGCTCAGATAGATAAGTAGGAGGTTAGCTCTGTAGAATCTTTTAACCCTTTTCTACTCAAAGTGTGGTCCATGGACCGGCAGCATCCTCTCACCTTGGGACTTGTTAGAAGTGCAGAATCTCAGGCTCCACCACAGGTCACCGGAGTCAGACTCTGCTTTTTAACAATATCCACCAGTGAGTCATATACACATTAAAATTTAAGAAGCACTGCTCTAGCCCATTGCTTTTAAGATGGTCATCTAAACTATCCAGAAACATGCAATAATGCCTAAAAATATCTGTAAAACAAATGGCACACAAATAATCCATTTTAACAGAATTCTTTAAAAAGACAAAAATAAGAGCTTTAAAAAATCTTGTTTTTTCTTTAAACCATTAAACAAGATTCTTACACTATAACATGGTGGGATTTTCATCTTTTTATTTGAATACAGTCAATGATGACAGAGCTGAAGTGAGCTTGTTGGTTATGTTAGTAGTAGTGGTATTATGTGTTTTGTTGCTATTCTTTTTATCTCAGTTTTCCATTTCTATTTCAGAAAGTGAACACAGCAGGCTGCAATTTGCTAAGAAACAGAAGTGCAAACTGCTCTTGGGAAAAAAAAAAACAAAACACAACCATAGCTTCCACCTGTTCTTTATATTTCTAATCAACACTAGATAATGCTATTTGTCCAGGCATTGAACATCACAGGGGAATGGGAGGACAGAGAACACACCAAACTTAAGTTGTGTCATCTTAAATAAATAAATGGCCTTTTATCCTCCAGAATAGAAGTTCAATTCAAGCTAATTTCTAAAAGCAGCACAAATTTAAACAATGAGTAATAATAACAAAACAATAACAACAATAGCAAAAATATTTAAAAGCCTTATTCTTTCTTACTGGCACATCTGAACATTTCATTATACGAGCTTTCCCACTTTTATTCACCTCTTGTTTCCCCTTCAGTTTGTACTGTGACCTCCAGGGGAGAATGTTTTCATATAATTTTTCTCACCAAGTGAAGTAATGAATATCATTGTGAGGGTACTCTAGACTTGGTGTTACGATCTCTGCAGTAAGTAGTTTGAACTGGAGAGCATTATATCATGTGCATAATATTTTCACAAGCAGGCAGCAAGAAAGGCTTTTTTTTTTCTTTCCATAATGTATAAAACACTATATTTAAAATTTTCCAGTTTTTATAATTTGGGTCTTTATGGATAATTCTGTCACTAATAAACATAATGCCTGAGAGTAACACATAGAATATGTATTTAGTAAAACCCTTGGAAAGCTGTGCCCATTTGTGCACCATGTCTGATGTAAAGGGCCAAGCCCTAATAAAGACCATGCTTTATAAAGAATGCATTGTGGGTTGGCCTGAGAAACATAGAAACATGTCTGTGCTCTCAAAGTAACACCTTGTGCCAAAATTCATAATATGAGATGTTTGGCTCAATGCCACTGTAGTAGGTTATACCTATGGACTTTGTATTTCTTTGATGGCTTTAGGCCAACCTCCTAATCTCCATTAAAAGATGATTGAAAATTGCAAGCAATGAAAAGAGAAATTAGAATAACACATTTAATCTAATCACTAGTTTACTTTGTTTGCTTGCTTTTTCCCCTATGGTCACCTCCCTTTTTTTTTTTTTTTTTTTATTTCATAGGGGCTCCTTTGTATTATAGGTTTAGAAGAGAAAAAACAGCGTGATTATGCTTTAATGTAATGATTATGCTTTAATGTAATGATTCTATTTTCCTGAGTCTGTTTTAGTCTGATTGTGATTTCATGCCTATATCAACGGTAGGAGAAATAGAAGTTTATGAAATGCTACTCTCTTGGGAAATGGTAGGGGACTGGGATGATTGTTATCATTGTGAAAGGAAATTTAAATAGAATTGGAATCTAGAAAGTTATTGGTCTGGAGTTAATGGTAAAACAAAATTAGACCATTCAAAAAAAGATTCGTTCAAATCATAAGGTTTAGGCTGCAGTAAGAATAAAAACTTAGGAGAGACAATAAAACAAAGTATTTCCAAGAGTGCCTAACACAACCTGTAACATCTATTATTTATTGATCAAATGAATGAATGAATAAATAAGAATTACGGTGTTCCATCATTTTGCATTGGATTGAAAAGAACCAGTTGTCCTAGAAAAATATGTGTTAATTTATAACATATTCCAATTGTGCTGGCTAATGAAAATAAACTACAATCTGATGGAAATATCTTTGTTTTATTTTATGCTACTTTTTGGTATCTTTTGATGTAGGAGACCACACACTTCTTCCAATATTCTCCTCTTTTAGAATCTGTGATTCCATGGTCTCCTACTTTTTACTTTATTGACCATTCTCAATTCTTTTGGCAAACACCTACTCTTCTACACTGTTACTAAATGGTGGAGGTCCTCTGAAAATATTCCAAATTTATATCTTCAGCCCATAGCTGTCTTCTGAACTTGAGTCTTATAGAGCCAAAAGCTGAACTGTCTTACTAACTTGGAATCTCATTGGCTAGTGATATTAAAATTCACATAACTGGAAGGACAATATAAATTCCATCTCTCAGTCACTTCCATCTCACATAATTGGAGCCATCATACACCCAACCCAGTTCTTCCAGCTAAAAAACCTAGGATATATGCTTAATTTCTCTCTTTTCTATACCTGCCTCCCCAATATATTGATATACCTTGAATTAATATATCTTAAACAAAGTCTGTTTTTTCATCACTACCTTCAGTTCTAAGCTCTCATCTGCTTGCTGCTGGGTTACTGCAAAAACCACTCTAGGGCCATATGTCTATTCTTTTCCATTTCTAATCTGTTCTATCCACAGCAACCAGAGTGGTTATAATTATCACTAACTTGCTTAAAGCAGTGGAACTCAGCAAAAATAAACTCAGTTCCTGGACCTGTAGGGCCTTGCATACATAACCTATTGACTACTTCTCCAGTCCTGTCTCATGTCACTTTTCCCCTTGTTCCCCAGGCCATAGCCACACTGGCTTTCTTTCCTGTCACGTGTGCCAAAATATTTCTTTCTATAAGGTTTCTCATTTGTTTTTCTCTTTGTGATGTTCCTCTCTCTACTCTTACTCTGGGCATGATTAGCTCCATCCTACACTTCAGGCCCCAAATTACCTCCTTGCCTTCCCTGACTCATCTGTCTATAGCACAACCATGGCTTTTTAATCATCATGGTTCCTCTCTGTCACATTTCCTGCTGATTTCACAATATCTATTACAATCCATAGGTAATTCTTCTCTCCCTCCTTTCTCCCCCACCTTCCTTTTTCTTTTCCCCACTTAAATGTAAGCTTTATGAGGATAAGAAACTTGTCTGTCTTGTCTGCTGTCTTAAACCCTGCACATAACAAGTGTTCAATAAATAATTGTTTCATAAATAAATCAGGCTATAAAATAGTAATTCTCAGTAGTACTTTATTTAAATTTCACAATCAAATAACAATAAAATCATCTCAAAAGGTAGCAGAACTGACAGATTTCTTTTTCCTATTGTACCATGTCTAAAAATTACATTGTATAAACTTCTAAGGAACATATTATGTAAACTTCTCCTCTTTGGGATAAATGGTTGTGCTGATGGTTGGGAATTATTACTTTAATTGTATTGTTCATATTGTTTAAATACAAAATTATTTAAGTAAAAATATTTACTGCTGATATGCCCTTAATTGTTGGATTCAGGTTGACCATACCACAAAGACCACTTGTACAGTAACAAATTATGGTATTGCAATTATTATTATTTGTGATTTGTTGAAATCAAGGAGGGAGGTTAGCTCTGTAGAGAGCTATTCACAATAACATAGGACTTGCTACAAAAAGCTATAGATAGTTCAGATCTTGCATTTCTACCCCTCCCATATCTCCATTTTTTTCTTCATATCCTTGTAAGAGTATGATATTTTGAGCACTCTCAGTGCTCTCTTCAGCAGATGTTAGCATGCATATGCTAATTCAACACACTTCCTTCCTACTCATTCCTAAATTCTCAACATCTTCAGTGTTTTCTAAACAAAAACTCAAACTACCCAGATAAACAATACCGATATATATATATATATATATATATATATATATATATATATATATATAGCAAAACTTAACTGCCGGGAGTGAATTCTTTTTCCTGAAAAGTTTTGAATTTCCTGTAAAATTGCAGGAGGTCTGAGCTTCAGTTTTATCAGAGTTTTCATCCTCAGCATGGGTGTCAGGAAAGAATTTATATCTGATAAGAAAACAAAATGATATGTGTTTTTATATAATTATTTAAAGCTATTTCTTCATGTGGAGAATATTTTATGTGATAAAGAATACATCCAAGCAATGAATAAAACAATATGTGCCCTGAAAAAACATCCTTAAAACAGTTCTCAAAATTAGCCATTTTTTTCAGAAGGCATTATTATCATTTCCCTTTCTGGAAATTGAATTTACATATTTGTTTATTTATTTATTTATTTGACATTGATTGAGTACCCACTCATTTTGTGCAATAAATGATATACTTTGTGAAGTAAAAAGACCTAGGATCTCTCCTCAAGGAGCTTACAGTTTAGGTGAATAGATCATGCACATGCTTGACTGTAATTCAAAGTAAAACAATGAAGGCCATTAAGAGATGTAGAAATAAAATGACTTCAATTGGATCTTAAAGAATTAATAAAATCTGCTAGGTATTTGGCACTGAGACTCAGAAGGAACAGCCTGAGTAAAGTCAACAATAAAATAGCAAGAGAAACTGTGCTCAGAAATAAATAGAATAGTTTGCCTGGAAGTAGAATACAGAAAAGAGAATAATAACAATACAAGAATACAACTATATACTGAGGCCAACTTAAGGAAGACCATGAATGTCAGTATAACATATATACTTTATTTTACAGGAAATGAAGAACAGCTGATTGTTTAGTGAGAGAAATGCTTGATTATGTGTTTAGTGAGAGAAATGTTTGATTATGTGTTTTTATAGAATTAAAATGGCAAAATGGGCTATAGAAAAGTAATTTAGAGGAAGAGATCAAATAAGTTACAAAGTTTAACAGACACCTGAGATGGTAATTAGGAAGTCAACTGTTAAGTGAATAAAGGAGAATAGATGTGTTAAATATTATGGATGTAAAATGGATTTAGAAATGAATCTGACATATACATGAAGGGAAATGGAGATTCTGAACTTGGATACATATGTGATGAGCTCCTATAAATGCTATTTGACAAGTGAAAAGAGATACAAGTATAAGGGTAAAGATAATAAAATCATTCAAGGCACATTATGTATGTAAATATATCTAGTTTACAGATGGTAATGTTGGACTCAAACTGGAATGGTAATTGAGGGAATAGAAGGCTAGGAAAAAGAATTCTGTGAGTTCCTCTGAGCTCACTTTAGTTTCAGGAAGTGTTTTCTAATGATTTAAATTTTACAGAACTTTTTGATGCTCAAAGGGTTTGCCCCAACTGCTCATATACTTTTAAGTGTCACTTCGTTTTTTATCTTTTGCACTGCCCTAGCCAATAAGAAACACTTTCTATATTATACTTACTATATGAAACTCATGAGTTAAGTATAATTATTACCATTATTTTATAATTGAGGAAATCAAGTCACAGCATAAGTAACTTGATCATGGTTATGCAGCTAGTAAAAGGCAGATCTAGAATTCCTAATCAAGGTCCTCAGCTTACTGTTACATCCCACCATAGATCTTGAGCCTCCCCTAACCAAGATTTTTCAGGAGTCATTCACAACCCGAAATTAGTCTCATGGCTCTAAACTTGTTATCAGGTGTATGGAGTGTGGCTCACTTGGTTTTCACATGTCTACTGACCTTTAGTTTTCACCATTAGCCCTATATTTATTTTACTGAGTGAGTTTCAATTTATTTTGCTGGCTTGGGGGCCCTTCCCCATTCTCTTGGTTGGAATCTCACTTATCCTGGTATACATTTTGCTGGCTCCTTCCACAACAGATTGGATCTTGGTCTACATAATTCCATCCAAAGCCTGGGATTTCCTTCAACCCAGTTTAATGGTGCTAGAAGTACAGTTGTATAACTCATTTCACTTTGCCTAGAGATTCTCTAGACTGGTCACCAGAGATAATCCTATTAAAATAGATAACCAACAAGGAGTTACTGTATAGCACAGGGCACTCTGCTCAATATTCTACAAAAACCTAAATAGGAAAAGACTTTGAAACAGAACAGACACATTTATGTGTATAACTGAATCACTTTGCTGTACAACTGAAACTAACACAACATTGTTAATCAACTATGCTCCAATATAAAATAAAAAATTTTTTAAAAGACAGCTGACTAAAAAAGAGCTGAGTTGCCTCCTCCTCCCTGGAGGCCAGATCTTAACTCTGAATAGCTTTATTAGTGCTTATTCATCAGTTCCCCAGGCCTACTGATGAGTACACTTCATCTTGCATTATACTGGGCTTGACATAATAAAGCTGATACAGTCAGGAGGATGTTTAATGGTCTTATCCAAGAAATGCCATGATGGGCATGTTTCCGCCCAATGAGGGTAATATTTTTCAGCTCAGATACCAAATAATAAGTACATTTTTCTCTCAAAGAAGTGTTCTCATTAGTCTCTCACTGCTACAGCACAGGACAGAATGCAAAGATAGATGAGTGACAGAGCCATCCGATAGTGTGAGAAGGAAGATAATGTAGCTTAGTAGAAGAGCAGTGGACTTTGAAACTTGTTTTATGACCCTATGAAAGAGTATTTTACAGTCAGTTTACTTGAATGTAAAAGGAAAATAACAACTATTTTGTAGGTTTTTTGGTGAGACTTAACTGAGATAATTCTTATAAAATACCAATTATTGTTCCTAGAGCTTTATGGAGTCTAAATAAATGGCAGACTTCATCATCATCACTTTCATTATTAAGCAGAGGTTCAGCTCATGAAAAGAGGTGCTATTTCTTAGTAATAAGAACAATCGTCTGACAATTTCAAGACCATTTGGAAAGGAAACAACTTTCAATATGAGATGATAATCATTAAATTTAAAGTTCACTTGAGCAATTCTAAATTCAGAGATGCAGAAAAAAAAGAAAAGAAAAAGGAAAAAAGTGACAAGCTGGCATAGAAAATATTTTTTCATTGCAGAAGAAAATAACATGTGACAGAGTGAAGAATTCCTGTATAACTTGAATAATGAAATGCTGAGAGAAATCTAGCCTGCAATAGTAAACACACACATTAAAAAAAAACAAAAACAAAACCCACAAGCTGTTTAGTGAGGAGAATTGAAACTTAATACCAGAACCTTAGTATACTATATTTTAGTTGATAGTATTATGCTTTAGATGCATTTATCATTAGCTACATGCATTTTTCATTTTCTGGTGTGGATTGTTTTCTTTATTATTTGCAATAATTGTCTTCATGAAGTGTATAGGTTGTTGTATAGACAGTGTGGACTGTATTTGCTCATTCTAGTTAAGATTTTCACACTCTGACTGAACAATCTAGATGGCTGTACCCTTGTAGAGTGGGAATGCCATTGTTAATTGTTAATCAGGTGAGTCTTTGGAAGACACTTTCATGGTGTCCATAACATTGAGTCACCAGTTGCTGTTTTAAAAAAGAGTGATGAGACCTCTTTTAACTTATGAAAAGTATATCAGTAAATATAGGTTAGGTTAACCTGCAGTAACAAGCAAACCCCAAACTGTATTGGCATATGACTGCAAAAGTAGGTTCATTTCTTGCCTACATTACATGTTGCTTGGGAAGAAGCAATAGCTCTGCTCCATGTCATCTTCACTCTAAGATCCTAGCTAATATTACCTATCACCATAACAGATAAGGAAAAGGGATTTTAGTTAACCATGCACTGTTTTTTACATCTTTTCAGACTCTAACATTTCACTGACCAAAGTAAGTCATGTGACCTAGCCTGACATCGTTGGAAATAGGGTGTATCACAGGAAGTCATGTTAGCTTTTGTTCCACTGAGGTGTATATTTTAAAATTATTTTTCCAAGTTATACTCAGTCTCCTACTTTCTCATATTCCTATAAATGTGTAACATTTTAATTTGTTTTTCTTTTAGGTATATAGATGACAACCACAACCTAAAGTAAACATTATTTTTCATATTAAATGATGCTATTTGTGTCGATATTACTTGACTTTTTAGGAAGCCAAGAAGCACAGAAGTTGAAGAACAATGTCTAATTAATACTAGGTTTTCTGTACATCACAAGTCATGTGTGGGCCATCTATGGGTCATATTTTTATTATTTTTAAAAACTTGATAATTTTACCATATATCTTTAGAAGGGTAGCTGTCATAACTCATTAGAAGATAAGAAAGTAATTTCAAGAAAGTAAAAAAGAGATGGTGTTTCTGAGTCTTATTAAAAATAAAGTCACTAAATAAAAAGCACACACACAAGCAATTTAACAATGGAATTCAATGTTAAAATTAAGCAACAAAAGATGCTTACTTTTAGGAACTTAAATATTTTCCAGTATAACCGGACACTTTGATTAAGTCAGACCTAACTCCCTGACATGCCTCCTGGGTCTTATGTGGAAACTTCTCATTTTATGAGACATGTTCCTAGAGGTAATACCAGGAAAGAAAGAGCTAAACTATGGGAAATTATGTCACTAAGGAATAATATTAAATTGGACTTCCCTCTCAATCTTCTAAGTCTGCAGTCCATTTTATATTTAGAGTGAGTTTTGGTGAGGGGTGTTTTGTACAGGATAGGGAAAGTATAATGGAGTAAGGAATTTGTGGGTCCATATGGTAAACTCCTCTTATTTCCCTACTTATTAGTGTCAAATAACTGAATCTTGCTCATCCATATAAACAAGTCTAAAATCAATGGGGATTGATTAATTGATTATAGGTCAAATGAGTTACTCAGGACACACACACACACACACACACACACAGCTCTTTTAAAAAAGATAGCATAGAGCAGTGCTCTTCAAACCATCCTTACAGGCCATTTGTTTTAGTATGGTACCAAACTAAGAATGATTTTTATATTTTTAATGGTTAAACAAGTTACAAAAGAAACATTTTTCATGGAATTTTGTGCAATTCAAATTTTGGTGTCCACAAATAAAGTTTTATTACCACCACCACACTTCCTTCTCTCTGAACTGTCTATGGCTGCATTGACAAATACTGTATAGCCCACAAAGTTTAAAATATTTACTTTGTGGCCCTTGACAGCAAAAAGGTTGCTGATTTCTGTCTTAGATTATTCTGACATTAAAATTTCTAAAAACCATGCTCCAATAATCAAGGTATAAACCCTACAGTACAGAAACATTTTTAGTAAACAAAGTTTTCACTGTGTGTGTGCACATGTATGTGTGTGTGATTGGATGTGTGTGCTTGTGTCTGTATTTTAGGCAGTGCATATAATATGGACCAAGAAATATTTTATGTGGTTGACTCATCCCATGTAAAAGCCCATTAGATAGCATAGAAGAATCTGAAAACTTCACAACTTTTCTTTTTCTGCTTGCATTGCTATAATTTTTGTCCTGAAAGTGGTTCCATGATTGAGGTTGATTCTGAGAACTTAAGGTTATTTCACTGTAAGTGTGGTTTCCAACTTCACTTTTAAGATTCTATTTCATTTATAGAATAAAATCACATTGTAGTGTTTCCTTCTAGTTTCACAACAGACCCCATGATTTTAATATTCTACTACTTTTAGAACTAATTTGGGAAGAGATTCCTCATCTTAAACATTTGGAAACAAGTGCGTTCTTTAAGATTTCACTTTAAAAAATACAACGTTATATAATCATTTGTAGTTAGTTTTCCTTGTCTAATTGTGCCCTCTACCACTAAATGAGAAATGTTACTTAAGTTAATGATCAGGTTAGAAATTTTGGAGCATGAACAATTTAAATGTTTGTTTTCTTATGTTTAAGGCAGATTCCTTATACAATTTATTTTGGAAAATTCCCCATTATTTTCTGAAATTCATCATGTTTAGTTATCATTACCTCCGTACTGACAGTTAATGCATGGTGTTTGTATTGTCTTTTTCTTAATAGTTTCCCATTTTTTTCTAGCACCATCTTTCTTCCATGAACATCAAGTGTCATAGTTTTGTGAAGAAGTTTCATATGTTCCTTCTTGAATCTGGTGTAATAAAATGTCAAGTTCCATGAATCTAAATAAAATTAGCATAGTATAATAGGGAGAAGATAAAGTAAGCTAATCAAATACATATGTATTTAAGAGTTTTGCCTGTATTCCAGCATGCTATTATAGGGTTTCAGGGGAAGATGCCATAACATAATTATAGACATATATCCTTCTTGTTTATATATATTGGAGATATATACTTCATTCTAGCCTCTTCGCCCTTGGTTATCTGTAGCTTCCCAATCCAACAGTGAGAAACCTGTCCCCATCATCCAGTATTTACTTATTAGTTCAGTTCCTGTATTCAGGTGAAGGGCGGCAACTTTATCAAGCAGAGTCCTCCTTTTAAGCTTTCTGTTATTAATTTTTAATTTAATTCCATGATTTCCACTCTTTTAAATTTCTGGAGGTGTGTTTTATACTCAGATTATGGTTTATTTTGGTGAATGTTTCATTGAGAAGAATGTTGTTGTCTGGAATGTTCTATAAATGTCAATTAGAACAAGTTGATTGATTTTGCTGCTCATATAAACTCCATTCTTACTGGTTTCTTGTCTGCTTTATCTATCAACTACTGAAAGAAGAGTGTTGGAATATCCAACTATAATAGTGCATTTGTCCATTTCCTTTTCCAGTTAGTTCTACCAGTTTTTGCTTCAAGTATTTTGATACTCTGTACACACACATTTAGGATTATGTCTTCTTAGAGAATTGGCTCCTTTATCATTAATGCCCCTCTTTATCCCCATAATTTTCCTTGTTCTGAAGTCTGCTTTGTCTGAAATGAATATAGCTACCTCAGCTTTCTTTTGATTAGAATTAGAAATATATATATTTCCTATTCTTTACTTTTAACCTCTCTGAATCTATATATTAAAACCAGGTTTCTTGTTAACCATATAATTGGGTCATGCTTTTTATGCATGCTAACAGTCTCTGTCTCTTAATTTGTATATTTACATCATTCATGTTTAAAATGATTATTCATATAGATGAATTAATGTTTTCCATTTTTGCAACTGTTTTCTATTTGTTGCATTTGTTCTCTTTCACCCTCTATCTCTTTGCTTTCTTTGGCTTTAATTTCACATTTTGTAAAATTCTCTGCTATCTCCTCTCGGGATATCAATTTTATTTATTTTTAAATTTGAGTGGTTGTCCTAAAGTTTGCAATATAATGTTTAATTTATATTAACCCACAAATAGTATACCAATTCATGTGTAATGCAGGTAACATATCGATATAACAGAGTATTCCTAATTTTCCCTTCCCATCCTCTATGACATTGTGTCACTTGTTTCACTTAGCCATGTGCTATAATCACTCAATATGTTGTTACTAATATAAACAGTTATCTTTTAGATAAATTGAAAATAATAAAAATAAAATATTTTACTTTACGTTTATGTATTCCTTCTCTGAAACTCTTTCTTCTTTAAGTAGGTAAGTATTCGTGAAGAATTTCTTTTAACATTTCTTGCATTGTGAATCTGCTGTATTGAATTCCCTCAGTTTTGATTTGTTAAAGACATTTTTTATCTTTCATTGTTAAAGAAAAAATTTTTTCTAAATATAGAATTCTAGGTTGTTATTTTTCCTTTCAGCACTGTAAGTATTTAACTCCACTATCAGCTTGCTTACATTGTTTCTTATGAAAAGTCCACTGTAATTCTTATCCTTGTTTCTCCTAGAGAGTATTCTTTTTTCTCTTGGTTCCTTCTCTAGATTTTCTCTGTTTTTGGTTTTCTGTTTCTGTTTTGGTTTTCTGAATATGACATACTAAGGTGTAGTTTTTTTGCATTGATTCCACTTCTTTTTCTTTGAGCTTCCTGGAACTATGGCTTGGTGTATGCCATTAATTTGGAATTTTTAGCCATTATTACTTAAAGCACTTTTTCTGTTCTATTTTTTCTTCTCCTTGTATACTAATTACACATGTTACATCTTTTGAAATTGTCCCAAGGATCTTAAATGTTTTCTTCTGTTTTGTGTTTTGATATGTTTTTAAATAATTATTTTTGTTCTCTTTATTTTTCATTTGGGAAGTTTCTATTGATGTAAGTTGAAGCAAACTGATTCTTTCCCAGGACATTTCTAATCTGATAAGACTATCAAAAGCAGTCTTCATCTGTGTTACAGTGCTTTTGATAACTAACATTTTAAAAGTTCTTTATTAGATTTTTCTGTCTCTCTGCTTACATTACTTATGATTTCTTTCACTATGTCAACTTTTTGTTATTAGAGTCCTTAATTTATTAATCATAGTTATTTTAAATACCCTGTTTATTAATTCCAAAATCTATGCAATTCCTAGGCTGTTTCTATGGTTCCTTTGTATTTTCTGTTTTTTCTCCTTGCCTTTTGAGATCCCTTGTAATTTTGTTGTTGTTGAACATGTATTAAATAATAGGATATGAGATAAATAGGTACTTAGTGTGAGGATTAATTTTAGCCTAGTTGGGAGCAAACATGAAAGTTTTCTGTAGCTGTAAGTTCCAGAGGCTTCAGATTCATCTAGTGTTCTTATTTTTATCTCACTCTTGTTTTTGGTCTTCCTAAGTACCACTTCTTAGAGAGAATCTGCATCTTGCAGCTTTATCAGCTATAATCCATTGTATTACACTGGAATACTTTTGGTGTGAGGGACAGGTGTGTGGGGGTCTGATTATATGTAATTCTTTTTTTTTTTAAACATCTTTATTGGGGTATAATTGCTTTACAATGGTGTGTTAGTTTCTGCTTTCCAACAAAGTGAATCAGCTATACATATACATATGTTCCCACATGTCTTCCCTCTTGCGTCTCCCTCCCTCCCACTCTCCCCATCCCACCCTTCCAGGCTGTCACAAAGCACCGAGCTAATATCCCTGTGCCTTGCGGCTGCTTCCCCCCAGTATATGTAATTCTTTTAGAGATTCTGTGTTTCTGGGCTGTGACTTTCATAAGCATTTCTTCAATTGGAAGGATTTTTCCTTCTTAGGTGAAATAGAAAGGCTAAAATGGGATATAGTGTGTGGAAAGACCTACCCTCAGTTGGGATAAGGCTCTGGTAAAGTCTTCTTTCCTTGAGAGTAGACTTTTGATAAGGAATAATCTCTAACCATATTGTACAACAATTAGTCCTCTTCCCTTGCCAGAGGCAAGAGAATGTCTTTCTTGAATTTTCTCTGTGAGAATCTTGGGGGGTTTCTGGTGGTAAAATTGATAATAGTGTATCCCGCTCAACACTGTAGCCTCCAATCGTTTCTCATTCTCAAGCCAGTCCACACTCAGACTCCAGCAAACTGTCAAAATTATCATTTAAATGTTCATAATATTTTATGGTTCTAGTGACTTTGTTCCAGTTGGCCATGTATGGCTGCTATGTTCTTGATTTAAATCTCTCCAGATTTGGGTGTTTGCTTGCCTTGTAATCTCAGTTCTCTAATGGGTCCAAGAAAAGTTGATTTTCAGTTTGTCCACCCTTTCTTGTTATGGTGGTTGTACAGAAAAGAGTGTAACTTACATGGTTTTTACACATCAATAGTAAAAAAAAAAAAAAGTATCCTTACTCCATTTGTGTCAGGTGGGGAAGGCATGGATACATCTTTCTTTCATAGATCTCAAGCTCAAATATCACATATTTAAAATTGTCTTTCTATATAAAATATACACCTTCTAAGATTACTCTGTAGAATATCACTTCATTTAACAATTAAAACCTTTTTAATCTGTAAGTTTAGTCTAATTGACAGGAACAGTCTGATCCTGATCCCCAAGATGATGTTTGAAATGACAAAGACTCAGAAAAGGCATTACCAGATATGGAATTTACATGATTAAGAAATAAACATTTATTGTATAAAGATACTAACTTGTTTTAAAAAAGACAACTCCTGTATGCTTAAGTGTATATGGTCTACCCTTCTCAGAAACATCAACCTGCTTCTAACTGAGGGAATAGACTGCAATCCAATTCAAATAGATGATTTATAACATATGTTTTTGACTTAAATAGCTGTCAATAATATAATTAGTTTTCACCAAAAGAAGAGAATCAGGCATTTAATGGCTTTTGTTTGATGGATAATAGGAGAAAAAGAGACTAGATCTTAGCAAAATTTGGTCAACCTCGAGTCTACATGAGGGTAGATGTCAGATGTACAGAAGAGAAAAGGTGAGAAAGGACTTGTATGAATATGGTTGACCATTACCAATATCCTATGGAATCCATGTTGATTTGCTCTTTATAGTTCTATATCGTAAATGAAAAGATTTTTTAATATATGAACTTGTTTGTAGGTAGGATGAAAAATCAAAGATTAGCTGTATAACCCAGATAATGACTCCTAACTCTGTAATTATGGAAGTAATCAAAGATTAATATTTCCTTCATGAAAAATGGAGATGGAAAGAACATGTTGGTGTAAATCTTGTGTATAAACCAACAGGAGTTCAACAGTTTTATAAAGCAATTTAAAATAAAATATTTCTCAGCTTGGATTTACATTATATAGGCAGTGTAACTCTAAAGTTGGCAGTTCTCTTATTACAAATGTAACTTTACCATGGTTCATTGAAACACTTTCCTACTTCTAAACCTGAACCTCATCTTAAAAATAAATTAACATCTTGGCTTGCAATACTGTATTTTAGATCTTGTACTTTAGAAGCACTGTAATATCTTTCATTACTCCCCAAACACTATAGACAGCTAAATTTATGTTTATTATATTTCATTTAATCATTAATATAAGCTGCAGCAGCCAAAGACCTCATTTGGATTATCAGCAATTACCTTAAACACTATAGATGGGATAACAGAAACTTAAAGTTTTCCCTTTGTGACCCTTTTAAAATCAAAGTACCAGTGTTGACAGTCTGAGACTTGCCACTTCAAAAGACAACATAGACAATTAGAGTAAAATTACCCAAGTGCTCTGGTTTTCCACCACCTCTTTTGGAACAAATTTTGATGGTTAGGAACATGGATTTCAGGGTCAGCTAGAACTTGAGCTGAAACCCTGATCCTGCTTTCCCCTTTTAACCTCAGTTTCTTTTTCCCTAATATAGAGACAGTAATAGTACTTACCTGACAAAAATATACTGAAAAAGATAATGTTATCACTGTGTTAGTATTGAGACTTGAACAGAGTAAGCATTCAAAAAATGTTACATTATTTGAAGGATATTCTTTTAGCCTGGAGCTCTAAAATCTGTGATTTTCTTGTACTCTGAGGTCATAGAAAAGCAAAATTGGATTGATTAAATTATTCAGGAAAATGTTACCTTGTAAGTTGATTAAATTTTATTCTCTGACATTTTATCACCCTATTGGTATATGTACTTGTGTGTATGTATGTGAGTTTACATTTTGGGAGGGAGTAAAGGCTGTTAGTGTGAATTAAATTTATGACTATATTATCTTACCAACTGGTGAGGTTTTTATTCTTCAAGGAAAAAAAAATGCATTGGGGCCTCCAAAGTGGCACAGTGGTTAAGAATCTGCCTGCCAATACAGGGGACACGGGTTCAAGCCCTGGTCTAGGAAGATCCCACAAGCAGTGGAGCAACTAAGCCTGTGCACCACAACTACTGAGCCTGTGCTCTAGAGCCCGTGAGCCAAAACTACTGAGCCCGTGCACCACAACTACTGAAGCCCATGCGCCTAGAGCCCATGCTCCGAAACAAAGAGAAGCCACCACAGTGAGAAGCTCGCACATAGCAACTAAGAAAGCCCCCGCTTGCTGCAACTAGAGAAAGCCTGTGCACAGCAATGAAGACCCAACACAGCCAAAAATAAAATAAATATATTTATTTTTTTAAAAAAGAAAAAAATACAACTTCCTTAATTTGGCATTCAAGATCCTGTATTCTGAGCTTCATTGCCCATGATAAAAGAGTTAGTGGGAAAAGTTTTTACAGTTCCCATTGTTGCAGTTGGTCCCAAGGCAACAATAGATGTACATCATCTCTCCTCTACTAAATATTCTGGATCCCCCTCACCCTGCCTTATACTTTTACTGATCTAGCTTGCTTTTCCCGTAAGTTTTAAAATAATTAACTTCCTACCAAGTGACTGGTTGGTCTCATTAAGGGATGATACCCTATTAGGTACTCACTGTTGGCCTCTGCTACTTATCTGGTTTAGTGGAAGGGAATGCAAACAACTGAGTTTATGCATAACCTCCATTCCTGTCACTGTGGATACTCTGTTCATGAGCCCTTTGTGCAAGCACCTCCACGGTTAAGGACAGAAACTTGCTTACATACACTGGTTGAATCCTTTTATCCAGTGGTTGTCCAACATCTCTTCTGCAGTGGGCACTTTCTAGGGAGCATTGATGTAAGACTCAAAGATCTATACACTTAGTTCCCACTCCTATAGGTTCCCATCTCTAAATATTCTATCGCCTTCTTCTGTACTCTGCCAATGTGATTCTGGCATGTTGAACTTACTTATTGTAGGGCATCTTTGTCTCTAAGTTTTAAGGAGTCATTACAGGTCCTTGTGAGAATACTGAATTCTGAATCACAGGAGGTTGCCCTATTTTTAATAAATCTCCCTTGTCTTGCCTTATATTCTGCACTGCTCTCAGTGGAACACTGTAGGAATAGTCTCATCAATACCCTGTCATTACATAATATAAAGGTTCTTCAGGTTTTTGGTGAATAATCCATACCAGAGACAGACTTTCTCCATTTATGCCAGGACAAGGCTTGATCCCAGTTATTGAATCTAGAATTACTGGGATAGGGCAGTAGGGCAAGTACAGAACTTGAGGAGGGCAAACATCCTCTGTCAGGCATTGACCTCACATGAGACCTTTGAAGAGTGTCCAGGCAAGGGGAGCAATGTTTTCCTCTGGCAATGATGAGAGATATAGGGGTTGAAAATTCTCAGGCACATTTACCCATTCAATGGCTCATCCGGGGTCTTGATGTCTCATTCTTCCCTATAATAGCTCTGACTTTGGCATAGAAGATTTTCTGGGGCTGTGAATTGATATTTGTTTGTAGATACACCTCACTTGTGATCAAATGGTGGCCCTAATTGTCAGTACATTCTGCACTTCAGCTGCAGAAGAGAATCCCAAACACTGCTATGAAGGCTTTCTGCTTTTACAGTCCTGAGTTGATAGTTGGCTGACCTAAGACTGTCATTCTCTTTCTTCAAGACTTTTATTTCAGTTATAAAAAGTCAATATGCTCTGCAATTCTTTTTTTTCTTTTTTTTTTTTTGCAGTACGTGGGCCTCTCACTGTTGTGGCCTCTCCCGTTGCAGAGCACAGGCTCTGGATGCACAGGCTCAGTGACCATGGCTCATGGGTCCAGTCACTCCACGGCATATGGGATCCTCTCAGACCGGGGCATGAACCCGTGTCCCCTTCATCAGCAGGCGGACTCTCAACCACTGCACCACCAAGGAAGCCCATGCTCTGCTATTCTTATATTTATCCCCATATCTTTAAAGTTCTAGAACATTGGCTCTTAAATTTTACACCACTTTAAAATCACTTGCAGAGCTTTTTGAAACACAGATTTGGGGACACCCCTGATCCCTGAGTTTCTGATTCAGTAAGTCTGGGAATTGGCACAAGAATTGGCATTTTTACCAAGTTTCCACATGATGTTAATGCTGGTGGTCCAGAGACCACTTTTTGGGAACCAGTGTGCTAGAGAGGTATTGAAAGCCAGAACTTCCTCTTCCATTTCACATCTCAATCCATCATAGATGAGAATCTATGTAATTGTGTTGCTGCATCATATCTGAATTATGACTTTCCAGTTTTAGTTTGGATTCACCCAAAAGCAGACTCTGCACAAAGATTTGGGTGCAAGTAGTTTATTTGGGAGATGTATAGGTCTGAGTCCAGTTAGGATAGAGGACTCACACAGAAATTTAAATATGGAAGTCTTTATATAAAGAAGTATTAACTATAAAATGAGATTGGAGTAACAGAGATTAGCTAAACCTAAGGAGTAAAGAGAACTCTATAGAATGTAGAAATAGCAGCTATAAGGAACAACCACTATCCCAAGTGCTGAGATGGAGTGCCAAAGGAAGGTCCTCTAGTAAAGGGCCTCCACTTTTCCACCACATGTGCACACACATACACACACACCTCCATCTTCAGGGCTAAGATCCAGACCTGGTTGAAGAGGATGTACCTCTGGCTCAGTGAGTTTAACTGAGGAAGTGAAGATGCCTAAGGGGTTCTAAGGGGAGCCACCCACAGAAAGATGCTATGCAAATGCCACTTCACTTCAAAGCTGCTCTAGGTAATGCCATGAAAAATCATTTTTGGGAGGTACTGTGCTGGAGGAATTTTGCTGCCAAACCACCTGAGAGGTGTGCCAGGGGAAGCTGTTCATGGAGTGCTGACTGCCAGGTGCCCTTCATATGCTGTTGTAGCTAACGTAAAGGAGGACACTGAAATCAGGAGAAACTCCCTTCCTCTCCAGGATGTTTCTCCAGCATCCTCTACTGAAACAGCTTAATATTGTGCCAACTGGCAGAAGAGAAATTCTATAGAGCTTAACTCCATTATCCCAGAGCAGGAAACAAAGCGTAGATTTAAAGAAAATGAACTGATAACTGGCATAGGAAGCAAAATGTAGGAGTGAGGAAGTTAGACAGTAAAAAGAGAAGGTTCATAAAATTTTATTCATGAGCAGATTACTCTTTTAGGAAGCTAGAGTCCCTACCCACTGGGGATCATCTGATAGAATTTCTGGAACACAAATCAGAGTAATCCCATAGAAGGAGAAGGTGGGGTTCCCACTCACAAATTCCCCTTCTTCATCAGTTGGGGTAACTCCTAGGGTTGTTCCTTGGCTTGCACTTCTGGTAAACTCACACAAGCCAAGGTCAGACCTGACCTGAGGCAGAGAGAACCAGGATGTGGTAGGTTTATGTGGAAACTTTGTGAGCCACTACTTGGCTAGGCCATTGGATGTAGGAGGGCACAGCATGAACAGCATTCACTGTACTATCATAAAGTCCTAATAAACTAGGATCTAGTTCATGCACAGCTAGAATAAAGTAAAAAACAAAAGAAATATATCCCCAGAATTCATGTTAAATAAAATTGTCTAGACATTTCAAAAGGTTTGTATAAATTCTACTACTTCTGTCCAAGTTCCAAGACATTCTGATAATGATAGTTAACACTTATTGAATACTTACCATGTTCCAGGCATTGTCCCAACCGATTTTTTTAACTTTTTATTTTATACTGGAGTATAGTTGATTAACAATGTTGTGTTAGTTTCAGGTGTACAGCATCATTCCAACTGATTTGCTTACTTCGTCTCTTGTTCATGGTAAAAAGAAAAAGTTAGATACTGTTATTATTATTAAGTTACAGCTAAGGAAACCTTCGTTTAGAATGTTTGACTTAATTGCCTAAGTCTTCAAATACAGAAATTGCTGAAGTCTTCTTACCTTTGGTTCTTAGATTCCTAATCCCATACTCGTAATCCCTGGACCATGCTGCATTTGTGTTGCTTTGTACATTGTACTTGCTCAGATAATGTTAATCAATAATGATGGCCTTCAAAACAAGAACTCTGGAATTCAGTTATCTAAGACATATCAAGCGACACTCTCAGGTACTATTAAAACCTGTTAAATTTGTCTCCTTGCTTCCCATCTCTTCAAATTCAAACCATTGTGTACACTGTCAACTTCTCAATATTTCTGAAATACTTGCTTCTTTATATCATCTCTCTGATACAAATCAATGTATTCTGACTAAATCTTGTTAATCTATTCTAATTCAAAATATCCCTTTCATCGAGCTAATCCTTATAGCACTCTTTTATTTCTAGCTAGTTACATACTTATTTATATTATTGTTTTTTATATTAATATTTTAATGTTAATGCTATATTTTATGCTATGTCCCTTTTCATTCACAAGATAATAAACTCAATGAAGTCAGGAGTTAGATATTATGAATCACTCATATTTGCTCCAGTGTCTACCATTGTTGAATCCATGTTAATTCAGTAAGGACTGTTTGAATAGGCATTGTTAAAAGTAGGAATAGCAACAACAATCCATGGGGTTTTTGTTCGTAAAGAGAATTAATGAGAAAAATCCCATTATCCTAATTCAGAGTGTTCCATTTAATCAAGGTTCTACTGTACTATTTTCCTTCTCTTTTCTGAGTAATTAAAGCCCTCCCAAGCAGATTAAGTACACAGAGATATGGCTTTCCTTAATTTTATTCTCCCTTTTAAAATCAACCAGCATTAAGAAGAGATGCTCTTATCTCCCAGTCAGAATTTGTTTCTTCCTCCTCCAAACAACTCTTGTAGCCTTTAGTTTATGACTACATAAACTAAAGTTTAGTTTATGGCTCAGTGAATACCACAGAACGTAGGTTACCTTGTATTAGTCATGTATGTACTTATTCATGTTTCTCACTAGGCTGTGAGATCCTGGAGTTCAGGGACCCTGTGATTTTAATTTTGAATCTACAAGCATACCTAGCAGAGGGAATTGCACATAGGGACACTCAATAACTATATGATGAGTACAATTTGATTTACTGATATCTGGAAGTATATCTAACAAACAAAGGTAACCTTATATGGCAAGCAAATCTGTGGATATTTTCACATACCCTACTATTCTTAACTCCTCATCAGTGTAAGATGTAACTGTAAAACTTGTATTTTACAAATGGGGAAACAGTCTTACAGAGGGTGAAAGTGAGAATATTAAAGCTTCAAATACACATTGTGGCTTCCATCATATGTTTTATATAAGCATTCCATTTTTTACTAATTGCACCAAATGCTCAACACCATCCTGTAATTGAGTATTCTACTCCTATAAGGTGAATAAAATGAGGCTCAAGGAGGTTAAGGAATTTATCCAAGGTGAGACAATGCAGCTAGAACCGAAACTCAAGTGTTTCTGACTTCTAGGACCACGCTCATCCCGTGATGACACACTGCTGTGTCTAAGACACAAAGAAATAAAAGGCAAGATTCCTGACCTCAGGAAATTTACAGTTGTATTTATGAAAATATTCTGAAGGCCAGTAGAGTTAGGAAGAGGCAGCTTAGGTGATTTTTTCTTTTTTTTTTTCCTGTAAAACACTCCCTCATCCCAACGGTCATAATGATTTTTGAGTAAAGGTCTCAGGTCGTAGCGTGCATAGTGATTACCCAAAGAGCTAATTAAAAAGGCAGATTCCTAAGCTGCATCCTCCTGGTTTCTACCACCCTGGTTGATAGTGATGCATCAGGATCTTGTAGAAAGGTTCTTTCAAAGAGACTTGAAATGACCATCACTGAGCTCTGAATTGAAAGCACAGCCAGAAAAATGAGTGGATAAATTGCTTCCCACCTCTCCAGACTCAGATAAGAAGCAGAAGGAACAGAGCTCTCAGAAAAAAAAAAAAAAAAAGAACAAATAAACAAAAATAATAAAGACTGAAAATACACACATCTCCTTTGTACGAAGTAAGGCTCTTCTTTACCAAGTAAGTGGAGGTTTGACTTTGCAGCTCTTAGCAGGAAAGTAAGCACCATGAGGGCTTCTGAGAGCACTGCATTGCAGAAGAACTCATGAGCACAGAGGTAACAGCCTTAATTAAAGGTAAAGGAGAAAAGCAGGGAGTGAAGCAGAGAGGTAAAGAGGAGGGGTACAGGCAGTCCTGAAGGAAGGAGAAAGAAGGACAAAGAAGAGACATTAAGAGTGTAAGAAATTGCGGTAACAGAAAAACAAGAATAGATTTGGAGAAAAGGGGAACAACGCCATGCTCCACTATTACAATCTGGACAGCCAGAGAGGGCAGTTCTACTGCATGCTTTATTAAACTGACTTCTGCATTTCTCCCCAGGCTCCCCATTTAAATGAACACCCAGGAGCCCAGCTTCAGTTTCCAGCAGATCACAACACCTTGCACATTGGATACACTACTATGACTCTAGAGAATGATGTTTTTTTAAACTTAAGTCAACTTTCATGGAACAGTTTTTATTCTTATGATTTTTTTCATTGTAAGTGAAGAACTACTCAATAGACAAGACTGGGAAAAGTCATTATACTAAATAGTTCATAGAGAATTTTGTTTGTAATAAGATCAACAAGGCACTAATGCTCTAGGCCATTGGCCCAGGCTTAGAAATAATTTTTTTATTGTAAATTTTTGTCCAATATTTTTTCTAGTTAAAATATAATTTAACTCTGTAAATAAACGTCCATCCATTTACAACTCACTAATGAATACCAGTAACCCATACTCGAAACTTTAGAATCATTTTTAACCGTTCATATGTGACCCCACATCCAATAAATGTCTAAGTCTTTTCTCTACTGGGTCTTCTCTTATTCCTCTTGGGTCTTCCACCAGTATCCTTTCAGAGTACCAATCCCTGGCTATCTCATGAATGTTGATGATCCTTTGTCTGAGACCTTCTCTTACTGTAAACTTCAGAGGTTAAGTTCTCCATTCTCATGACTTTAATTACCATTTTTATGTTGATAACTTCCACAATTATATTTCTAGTCCACAACACTCTCTTTAGATTTATTTGCATATTATCAACTGTCTTCTGTTTATTGTATATGGATGTAACACAAACTAATGTCCAAAGCTGAACTTTTTACACAATCCTCAAGGAACACTTTCATCTCCTTCTGTAATCCTTAACTCAGAGAATAGTATCACATTCATATAATTGGCCAGACAAGATGCTCTTTCCTCCATTATCCCTCATTTAAATTACCACCATCAGAGACACTTTATTAAAATGGCAAAGTGATGCCTTGCTAAAGCTGGGACTCAAATGCAGCCAGAGAGGAGATAGCAACTGTAATCACTGACTTGTTGAAGTGACCTCTTTCTAATCCCATCAGCATCAAAGATGGGAGTGTGTAGGCAAGGGAAGAATTCCTGTATGGAAGACATGAAGAATCTATTCTCTGAGCTTTTGTGAGAAAGCAGGAGAATTTTCAGAAAAGTCTGTAGAAATACTTTGGGAAGAACAATACCTAGCAAGTAAATATGTAGGAGCTCACACCATCATTTATAAGTTATTCCAATGAAATGGGACATTATTCTGGAGTCAAAAGCTGGATAAATGGATGATGCTATTACGATCAACACATACATTTTATTCTAGAAACAAAGAAATGTAAGCTGTGGAAATGGAAAAAATCCATAAATGGATATAAATATGACATATACCTTTTCAAATTGCAGTTAATTTGATTTTAAGGAGAACTCTATTATTTTGGAGAAGTTTGAATGCAAACTAAATAATTATAATAGTTGAATTTTTGTCACAGTGATATATGGAGATGGAATAATAGAAGTGATTACAATAAATTAGGATGTTTGTCAGTGTAGATTTGCTTTCAGAAATGGGTGAAGATACTGCCTAGCTAGTTACCCAGTAATATTTTGAGAGTAAAGAAAGGACTGAATCTAAGCAATGGAGAGCTGCTGGGAAGCCAACAGGAATGAGGAGAAATGGTGGCAGGCACTTGGCTTCCATGAAAAAGTCAAATATTTAGAAACCACTTACAGCCCTGGGAAATGAGGCACTCAGGATCCAGTCAGTAAGTTGGCTTCCTAATTAGCTGACTGACATACAGAACATGTTTCACCATCATACATCCTTTCCCACATCACCAGAATCCTAGACAAGGGCCCAAAATACACAGATGACTACAGAAGGGAAAAGAGGTACTTTTACCAGGTATTCAGGGAAGATGCTATCCATATTGCCCCTGCATCAGGAAAGGTTTTAACACTTAAAAAAGAAACATCACCATTATTTTTGACACTGTAGTCCCTATTAGGTTGAAAATATTTAAGATCAAGCTACACTGGTTCTACCCAGGAGTAGGAAGATTGTACAGGGTGAACTCCAAGGACTCTGTGATGACCAGCACATCTTATTTCAGTAGACATGCTTCAAATGGAATAGAATTTAAGGCAGATAAAATTTGCAAGCTATGTGAAGCTTATGTTAGTGGTCATGTGTGTGTCTGTGTGTGCACACACGTACGTGCGTGTGTGCGTGTGTGTGTGTGTTTTCTTCTAGCTTAAGTGCATGAGTCATTTGCCTGAATCCAATCCAAGCAGTCCAAATCACCACTGATGTTAGAGTCACGGACTTCTAGTATGAATGACTTATTTGCAGCCTGTTTGTTACCTGTCAGAAAAGGAATGTTCATTGATTCTCCACAAGGGATCAGAGGAATTCAACTTTCCTTATAGTTTTTGCAACAAGAATTCACCTTACAGTCAAAATTTATGAAATATCAAAGAAATTTTATTACATATGTAACTTCTTTCCTTCTCTTTTTGTTATAATTTCTGGTTCCATAAAGGATTTCCACAGTCATTACTTTCAGATCCTTGCCGTCTTCTTTATTTTAAAGACTTCTCTTTACCTAACAGACTTACAAAGTCTAATAGATATGGGAAAGTGTTCTGTCCAAAGGTTTTTTTTTTTTTTCTTTTTTTTCCATTACACAGTCGTCAGCTATCAAACACTGTGAAATACCCAATATGCTTTTTACCTTTACATCTTTAGATTTTTCGGACTAGAAAATCATTTCTACAATTTTGGCCCTGGAGACCAGAGAGCTGGCAGTGTTGCAGATGACAGCATTTCTTGGCTGTGACATCCACCTCTGACTGCCTATATTTTTCCCTTTCCTTAGCTTAATGGGAACCTTAGAGCCATAGTCAAAACACAATAAATGCTGGCCTTAGCCCTCCTTCCTGCCCAGTTGATACTTTTCCTGAGTATAATATATTTGTTTCTATTTCTTCTTTTATCCCTTTTCCTTTTTTTTTTTTTTTTTTTTTGGTGATTACCTTGAGAATTATTTCTCCCAGTTCCAGGAGAGCATCTGCAGCTGTAAAAGTCCACTGAATTTTATCCCTGTGACAAGGAATCTTATGCTGTCATAAAGATACCTTCAGCATCCCTCAGCGTCCTTAGGCACAGTGGAAAGGAATGCACCGGGGAGCACATAGTTGAAAACAGCCTGAATATTGCCAAATATCAGAGAACCTAGGTCTGGCTAGTGGTCAGCCCAGGCTCTGGCATCCAGCCATGGAATGCTGGGAGACCTGGAGGGGATTTCAAGCTGTTAAAGACTCCAGCCAATGTATTTTTTGCAGTAAAATTAAAACATTGATGTCTAGTCGACGTCAATGTTACATTTCAGGGTTTATTTTCTTTCACAGAGCTTTTTGAAAGTCCACCAATCACAGTAATTTAGCAATTGGTAAGCTATATTATTTCTACAGGTCACCTGGGAAATGCGTGCTTACATCAATTAACACGGAAGCAATGTAAATGATCTGTATAATGTTTCCAAACCACCACCTCACTTTGTCAAAGTGGATTTGATGTAACATCGTATCATTTATTAAAATGCCAATAATGGTCTTCTGAATCCTGCATTAAAGTCTTCACCATCGCTACTTGCGATTGGCCTCAATCTGGGAACCAGCATGCTCAACAACATCCTCAAGTCCCCAAAGAAATTGTTCCAGATGGTAGAAGATGCTATGCACCTCCAGATTAAGGCCCGTGCTCAGAATCAAGCTGCTACCTGACCAGCCTGGACTCAGTGCCCAGGGTCTGTCTGACTCCCCAACCCCAGTCTAATTCTATGTGCCCTGTTTTTACAATTGAGCTTCATTCTTTTTTGAGTTCTGTTAATTGACCTACTAACCATGCCTTCTTTTTAGTCAGTGCTGTGGATGGTTTTTTTTAGCATCTGAAATCTCATATGCTTATGGAAACTACCATTGTGTAAGTCTTGATGAAAGATGGGTCCCTGATGGGCAGCCAAAGGGGCAAAAATGATATTTTCTGTTTAAAAAATAGAACAAGTAGCTAACTGGAGTTTACATGTGATTTAAGTTTACCCCATTTGACTCCTCCTGCCAGGACATTTGAAATAAATGTCCAAAGAAGCAGGAATGATTCAGCATTTATTTGGGCAGCAGTAGTACAACATCCTTTGTAGAGTGATTGTGGCAGCAACAACCCAGCTTCCTTGTTCCCATCCATTTTCTGAGCATGGTGCTCCAGGCTTAGTTGATTTCAGTTGACTGCAACCAAGAAACAACAAGAAACCAAACCAAACAAAACAAGGACTTTGCTTTTGCAACCCTGACTCTGAAATCTAGCCAACAAGCCCAGATTTCTTGCTGTCAGCCACATAGATAACTAACCTTGAGTGCCATCCAGGCTAGGAGTCTTCCCGTCTGCCCAAACCAGCAACTATTTCATTATGGACTCCCATCATCAACTTATTTTACTCACATTGAACGCAACTTGTGTTTGATTTCATCTATGCACTCTGTGCTTGCTACCCTGGATTCATCTTTCCCTGGAAGCACCTGCAACTGCATCAACTCTTGAAGTTAATGTATCAACTCTTCCAGGACTTGTCCTGTTAAAGTGAGTGAGACTCGGTCAGAATTAGCCTTCTCTCAGTCTGATCACATCCTGGGAAACAGGACACATTATCTTCAGAGAATTGATGGTGTGTAAGTGTTGTGATAAATGTGGGAGGATAGGTCTTTAAGAGACCTAAAAGAATCTGAGCTACTTTGAGTCCAGAGTGGAGTTGCTTCAAAATTCTTGAGGAATCATTGATCTTTATTATGGGTTTTCTCAGAGGGGAGGCATAAAAATTTATAAACATTTATAGAACTCTTCCCATAGAAAAACTTACTAATGTTGAAAATTTTTAAATCACTGTATCTGCTCCTATTCATTCTTTCCCCGTATGCATCAGTCAGGCATACTTCCCCTTAGATCTACTCATCCAGCCACCAGCTCCTCTGTAAGTGTGAGGCAAGAGCCCCTTCAGGAATCTCTCAACCCACTTGATCCACACCTCCTTTCCCATAAGTAATAGCGCCTGAGTGGTGCAGTCTTTTTCTCATTTGGACATATCTGTTTATTTGTTTGGTTTTGCTAGGAGTAGTCCCTTAGAAACTCCAGTTCATCCTTAGAAAAAATGTTTATTGATTGTCTATTATATGCAGGCATATATCCATTACACATTGAATTTACATAGAAATTGTAAGAGGGGATTTTTTTTAATGTACTCTTTTATTTTGGTAGATTTGAATGTAAAAAAAAACCTTGTGTTTTCTTGAGTGAAATTATGCATGATTTTCATTCTATCCTATTTTTCATGGTCATTGAATTAGGGATTTTGTAACAGAATCATCCCTTCTTATCTGAGAGGTATTGGTTCCAGGACTACCCCCTCTCCCACTTCCAGCATATAGCAAAATCCATAGATGTCTTTTAGTTGGACCTTCTTATCCAGGGGTTCCACATCTGCAAATTCAAACAATTCCTGATAGTACACAATAGGAGGTTGATGGAGTCCAAGCATGGATGTGGAACCTCAAGACGTGGAGCTTGTGCAGACCGTACAAGCATGCCTGGGTGATGATGTGCATTTGGTTTTGATTTTGGCGAGCAAAAAGACCTTGGTCCTTGTCTTCTTTGAGGAAGGAATTCCACAAAGAGACCAAGACTGTAAAGCAGGCACAGAGTTTTTCAGAAGCATAGTACTTGTGGAAGAACACACAAAGAAGCCATTTATGTAGGGCAGAAGCAAAAGTTACACACTTGGAGAAGAGTGTGAGCATCCTCGCAAGTGAGGGGTGTGCAATAGGGACCGCTTAGGTTGTTAATATGGAGTTAATCTCTCAGGGTTTAGGTAAGAGTGACTCCCCTTTCCCCTTCCCTACGAGCATGCCATCTGAAATCCCTTGTTTGGACTTCCCCCAGGCATCATTTTGAATCTTTCCTGTGAGCACCTAAGCAAAACCCACGGTGGGTAGAGGCCAAAACTGCAATGCTAATGATATTGCAATGCAGCCAAGGTTACTAGAAGATGACTTGAGACTCCCTCTGTGCATGTGTTGGGCTGGGAAATCTTCTTGACCACAAAAATGAGGAGGCTGCAGTGGGCTGCTTTGTCTTTCACCCAATCATCAGCAACCAGTACATTTTTTATTTGCACATGTTCCATGGTTTTCAAGGTTAGAGTTCCTTGCTCAGATGTTACAAAGTGTCTGTTTTAGATGCCATTCCTCCATGAGTCATGGCCTCATTAAGTGCAAAACAAGGAGGTGGCTTTGCCTTCTGCTTAATGCGTATACATGAGGAGGCTGTCCTTGGGCCTCACCCTGTCTTTCTTGCCTCAGTTTCAAACAGCAACAAAGTGAATATTGTAGTAAACAAGTTGCACAAATTTTTTGGGTTCCCAGTGTATATAAAAGTTATGTTTATACTATACTGTATTCTATTAAGTGTGCATAGGATTATGTCTATAAAATGCATATCTTAATTAGAAAATACTTTATTGCCAAAAAACACTATAACTTGAGCCTTTAACAAATGCTGATCTTTTTGCAATAGGAACATCAAAGATCACTGATTACAGGTTACCATAATAAATACAAAAAAAAAAAAAAAAAACTTTGGAATTGAGAGCATTACCAAAATGTAACACAAAGACATGAAGTGACCAAATGCTGTTGGAAATAGACTTGCTCAATTCAGGGCTGCCAGAAACCTTCAATGTGTCAAAAACACCATATCTGTAAAGTGCAATAAAACAAAGTATGCCTGTATAGGATTTTGACAACATCTAGGCGTAAGAAAAGTTTCCTGCATTTGGGGTTGGTTTAATTCTCCCCTTCTGTACTTTAATCAGAAATTTCTATAGTTTACGCCATCAAATATAATATAATAAGTTATATATGAGGATTGAGAAGCAGGATTATGTAGCGAGCTCGTTGTTGATGAGATCATTTTAAATAATTGAGGGACTGAGGAATTTCTGGTCCTGGGAAATATCTAAAAGCTGTTGAAAGAAGAGAGGGATAAACAGAGACTTGGACACAACACTTCAGTGGCTCTGAGAAAGAACAATCTCAACAAGTTCTTTTGCCAACAAAATAGCCACACAGTTTCACAGCTTATCAATCTGTGTGTGTAAAACACATAAGAAGATCTATCATCTCACTGTTACTTTTCAGCCTTAGTTCCTGTTGTACAGGCACCCTTGGGACCCATCTGTTGGCAGAGCTCAGTTAAGGGAAACTATGGTGGCGTCAACCCACTAACGTAGGGGGAACTAATTCTGTGGGGCCTCGTGAGAACTTAGCAGAAGAAGGAATTGCATTTGCCTAGTGTGTAGGAAAAGCCCAGAAAGAAGCACCTCTTTTTCCATCCCTACCTAAAGTACTTAGGGGCAGCTAAAGCTTCCCTGTCATTGCCAAGATTGTCTGTTCTGTCTAAATCCTCAGGATTGGCCTATGCAAAAATAAAAAGGAAAACACATGGGTATTTTGCTCTAGGAATACAGAATTGTGCAAAAGTCTAAACAGAAAGGGAAGAAGAAGATAGGTTTCAGGGACTTGGTGATAGTTGTGGAAAAGATGAATTGGGAAGAGGCTGAAAGAGAATCTGGAGAGAATGATTACAGACTTGTTTCTCAGTCTGTAATGAATAAAGGTCAAAATGGCACCACTATCTGTAAAGTAAACATCCCAGGGAATATTATTGAAAATTTATGTACCAGAAACTGCTTAGGAAAGGAAAACATATTCCAGAGGCTATTCTTAGAACAAAGGGATGCTAAGGTGGTGAGCTAAGATGTTAAAAATCTTGGTAACTAGTGAGTCAACGACCACCAAGCATCCACTGGCATGGAGTGAACAGCGTGTCTTGGTAATTATGCCCTTCTGAAACATCCCTAAAAGTGGGAAACATTCTAGCAAATTGGTTTTGAATGACCAAGTATGCTTCCTGAAGAAACTGTTAATCTCACTATACAAAAATCTTCCCAAAGAATATCAAGCTTATAGAGCCCCAAGACTATTCCTGATACTGGAGACGGAATGATACAGCTGAGAGAATGGATCTGCTCTCATTAGCATGAGTCTTAAACTATGTACATCTTAGTATTATTTCTTTTTTTAAAATTCCCTCCTTGTTACAAGAAAGTTCTTTTATGTACTTATTTATGGAATTTTAAATTTATTTGAAAAACATATTTCCCAAATGGCAAGACATTTGTATCAAGATTGTAACCCAAACTTAGTATTGCCTGACTTTGGCAATGTTGTGTAACTTCTCTAGGGCTCAATTGTCTTATCTATAAAATTTGGAAATACAGTATCTGCCTCATAGGATTCAATGAGAAAATCCATATAAAGTTTTAACTGTGTCTGATACAGTATGAACTCAATAAAATGTTATTGCTGTAAAAATGTATCAAGATTCTTATCATCCCAATTATTTGACTAGAAATACTAAATGCAACCAAGTAATCATATGTTTCTTCTCTTATTTCATCACAAGACCTGAAGAGTGTGGAGATCAGGAAGTGCTGATGATGGGCAAATATACTTTGACATATTTGCCTTTTGTAGAGAGTGTGATGTAAAGATGACAGTCAGTGATTTATGATCACCATTACCAAATAATGATACTCAATTAGTTCAAGTCATAGAATCTGAGGCAAAAGGAAAAATAAAATGAAGGAAGGAAGGGGAGGCAGAGAGGGAGGGAGGAAGGAAGATAAGATAAAGGAGGAAGGAAGAAAGGAAGGAAGGAAAGAGGGCAGGAAGAGGTCGTGTTTTTATATTTCAGGTTACTGGAGGAATTCAGGAAAATGCAACTGATTATTCATATGTTGGAATCTATAGAGAAGATTGGGATTATCTTACATAATAGGATAGCAATTTGCTGTCGTCAGAATGTGTCTGCCCAAATCCTAACTGCCAAAGGTAATAGTGTTAGTTGGTGGGGCCTTTGGAAGGTATTATGATTAGGCCATGAGGGTGGAACCCTCATGCATGGGGTTCTCATAAGACATTCCACCGAGCAACCTAGGTCCCTCTGCCATCTGAGGGTAAAACAGAAAGTGTGGGACCTGGAAGAGGTCCCTCACTGGATCCTGCTGGCACCCTGATGTCACACTTCCAGCCTCCAGAACTGTAAGAAATCAATTTCTGTTGTTTATAAACTATTCAGCCTGCAGGATTTTGTTTTAGCAGTCTGAACAGGCTAAAATACCATTTCTTTGGGAAACTGGAGATATACAGAGCTGATAATGCCATTGGTCGTTCCTCCAAATTTGCTTTGTTGACAATTGGAATAGGCTCTTCTGCATTCTGAGTTTGCTCCCAGACTCCATGGGCTGGCGGCTGTGGAGGAAGAAGTGAATGGAGCTAAGAGCACTTCAAAGTAGTTATTTTAGGAGACAGCTGCAGGGCCACAGAGTTTTATGGGGCCCTCACCTCATAAAAGTCAAGAAAAAATAAAAGGAAAGATAAATGTGAAATTCATGTTTTAAGGAGACAAAAATCTGAAGTCAAATTTGGGTGGCAATAGAATAACAGACTAAGGGGGAAAATCGCAGCCTGAGATCTAGAGCACTCTGCAAATAGCTGGTTTGTCTTGTTGAGGGAGAGAGAATGAATAGACTATGAGTGAAGCCAGAGAATCATCCATTCAGCCATTATCACTTAAAATGCATTTTATGCTCTTAACACTGGCTTGAGTTAAAGTGAGAATTTGTAGCAATAATTTCTTCAGGGGAAAAAATCCAAACAAAAGCAAAACAAAACACAGAAATATGCTGATCCCACCAGCTGCATCAACAACAGAGAGCAACATTTTTTTTTCAAGTCTTCAGATGTTAAGAATTTTATTAAAACATCTATCCAGAAATAATGTATAATCTCCTAATGTTGCCCAGAAGTGATTGCCGGACAGATCTCAGAAACCAATGTGAGAAAGAGGGCTGAGCCAACTCCAGTAGGGTTTAGACAGACACACTCTAGAATACAGAGTTCAGTAGACATTAGATGAGCACCTAGTATATGCTGGGCACTGCACAAGGAGAAAAGAAAGATGATCTCACAATGAATTTACAAATGTGGCAAATGGCCCTAAGATAACCTAAAGTGGCTAATGAAATCTGAGGGTCATTGTCTCAATTTACACAATGCTATGGAATCAAAAGTTGTTGTCAAGATGTGAACTTTGTTTCTTAGCCACAGCTTCATTTTGGCAGATGTAGGCATTCTCATTATTCCCTAGAAACTCAAGGCTGCTCAGGTGTGAATTTTAGATAATCTCAGTAAAGAGAACCTATATTTTATCACATATAAATGTTCCTGATTGTAAGATGAAATAGTATTTAATGTTAAACTAAATCAGAGACAGAGAGAGGGAAGAGTGGAAGAGGTATACACTCTGGGATTCTAATAGCTGATTTCTACAAAAGCCATCTTAAATCCTCACTGCAGGTACAAATAAAAATTAAACTCAAAATTCAGGAAAAGATAGTTAAGGAAACTTGCAAGTTTCAATATTGACACTGGATGCAGGAAGGAGGAAAAATATCTCCCGTGAAAATTTGAACTACACTCTACCACTCCTGCACATTTGCAGTCTGAATTCACAGCATTAGTATGGTCCAAAACTCCTCAGTAGAGGATTTAATTTGAAATGGTCTCGGCTTAATAGTGTCCTCGGGTGACTGGCAAGAACAAATATAAAAGCTTCCGGGGAGAAGAAGAAATGAGAGTGAGTTCAATGCAGGCCAGTTGATGTGGTAAGGTGCTTCAAATGTGAGGAGCATCCTAATTTCAGACGGATGCAAATGTGAATAAGGTGCATCATAATCTGAGGAAATCAGGCAGCTTGTGTGAGACGCTGCTTGGTCAAGCACAGTGGTTTTCATACATGCTCAGTTCCACAAAGACCATGTGGATGATTTTGACTTTGTTGGTTCTGATCTGGGGGAATTCCTTTGTTCCTAGGTGGTGTTCTGATTTTGGTCATCCTGGAACTTTGACCTAAGACATCCTCATTTGCTTTGATTTCATCCTACTCTTTGCTTCTTATCTTTGGTTTTATTATACTTTCCTGGGTTTCCCCGTTTTTTTTGTTTTGTTTTTTTTTGTTGTTGTTGTTAATTCATTCATTTAAGAATACTTATTCAGGGCTTCCCTGCTGGCGCAGTGGTTGAGAGTCCGCCTGCCAATGCAGGGGATGCGGTTCGTGCCCTTGTCCGGGAGGATCCCACATGCCACGGAGCAGCTGGTCCCGTGAGCCATGGCCGCTGAGCCTGCGCGTCCGGAACCTGTGCTCCGCAATGGGAGAGGCCACAACAGTGAGAGGCCCACGTACCGCAAAAAAAAAAAAAAAAAAAAAAAAAAAAGAATACCTATTCATATAACTCAGAACTTCATGAGGTAAATTCTTGACTTCTTGGTGTTGAAATAACTACCTAGGGATTTTCAGACTTAAGTAAATGTCAAGTTTACCTAAGAATCCTATTAAGAATAAAGGTATCTGTTCCTCTTTTGGAGACTGATTCAGAAAGTCAAAGATTGGTCGTCACTGATGCCTACTAAACTTTGAGAACTCTGGGCTAGCCCACTGCCGTTTGTGTTCCCATCTCACCTCCAAAATCTCAGAGTTGACTCTGCTTTATTTCTGCAAATCACTACTACTCATAGTCCTGGGTCTAAAGAAATCATTATAATTAAAATTTGTCCATGACAATTCATTAAGGCAGTTTTGACTCAAGCCAACAGAATCAAATAATTTTATAATTAGTTGGATTTGATCAACATCATGGGCTCAGCCATGTAATTCTAGTGCACCGTTTGATTCAACAGCACCTGAATTGCCTGGAAAATTTCCACAATTTCCACTATGGAGGACACAACCCCATAACAGGGCTGTGCTTTCTGGGATTCCTATTATGTGATGAGTTCTCTATAGATGTTTTTTGAAGTGAATGAATTGGTGTCCTCAGAAAACTCTTAAGTCCCTTTTGAATAACCAGGAAAAAAGTTCTATTAAAAAATGAGGTATTCTGTTGATAGCAGAGAATTCTAATTCTATGTAGTGAATTGTACTGTTTTTTTTTTTTTTTTTTTTTTTGCGGTACGCGGACCTCTCACTGTTGTGGCCTCTCCCGTTGCAGAGCACAGGCTCCGGACGCACAGGCTCACGGGCCATGGCTCACAGGCCCAGCCACTCCGCGGCATGTGGGATCTTCCCAGACCGGGGCACGAACCCGGGTACCCTGCATCGGCAGATGGACTCTCAACCACTGCGCCACCAGGGAAGCCCGGTGAATTGTATTGTTATTCCCTAGGGACACATGACTGTTAGTGTGTATAGAAAAATCAGAAGGTCTGATTTTATAATCATGTCAGACATCAGACACTTTTCTGTTTTGCTTGTTACAAGCAAATTTGCAAAGCATGACATGTTAAACACCCTGATCATTTTCCAGCTTGATTATTGAAGTAGAAAGGGAAAGAGAATGAACAAAGTTTCAGAGTTCTAGTCCTGGCTCTGTCAGAAACGATCTTTATAACTTGGGCTTCCATAAATACATTGTAAAATGATGAGCTTCACTTACATGTAGTCTAAACTCTCAGACTTACTGGAAAATTGCTATAAATCAACATGTGATAAACATAAAAGGCAAGGTAGAGTTTTCATTAATAATAATGCCATTAGAATGAAGGAACCAGCTCTTGTAATTTGGTTACTTTCAAGAACAGAGATTTACAAAATAATTGGGAACATATTACAGTACATTCCCTTCATTCACTTAGCCCTTCTGTATGCTTTCAGTTTAGGAAGGGAACAATGGTGCAACTTTTGATTTGACATCACTCCACACCTTTCAATCAAGATTGTCATGTAGCAGGCTATTTTAAAAAGACACACAAGCCACGTTCTTGGTGCCATCTTCTCCAGTCTTTATTTTCACTGTGAACTGTTCAACACACCATGCAGGTGGCTGCCTTCTGAAAAATGAACCAGGGAAAGTTGATTGTCAGGCTGTGTCACTCTGCTCTGAGGACACAGCAGCCTTTCTGAACGCACCATTTATTTTCTTCTGCGTGATATTATACAGACAGGAAAGGTGTGAGTAGGTCCTCAAGGTGCTTAACCTTGTAATGGCAGATCAGTTGTTCCCTAAGAGCACTCTTAATGACCTTATGTTCTATGGCAGGAAGGAGAGGGCATAAGTCAGCATTTTGCCACCACGTTCAAAGTTTCAAATTCTACTTCCCTCAAAACCTAAATCATTTTCCTTTCTGCCACTACGGGCCTTAAAAATAAATTTTGAAAACGGTTATGTGCTTTACTACTTGGTTTAACTTCTTAAGTCTTACAATTACGTCTCTTATTGTTATTATTATTATTTTAAATAACAGTTCCTCTCTCCTAATCAATAAGGAAACCCCATATCTGGATGTTATACAAACTATACCCACAGGGGCACTGTTGACTGGGAGAAGGGAAAAGCATGTTTCACTGCAGTGTTTATTCAAGGATTTTCCCAATATTTTTTTTCCCTAAAAAGGGGCATCCCATCTTGTGCTGGGGAAATTGGAAGCCTGGAACCACAATCCCATAGGGATTGAAATGGCCATCCATAAATCTGCACAGTCTGTCTGATTCTGCCCCATCGAGCAACTGTAATAGGAGTTCTACAGACACAGCAGGAGCTGAATCAAAACTATGGAGGTAGAGAAAGCTGTGTCAATGCTGTATATGCATTAAAGACAGTAGACGGTGGGGCGTGCATCCTGGAACCGTACAGTTTCCCAATGAGCTCAGTCCTGGATTCTAAAACCATTTGTGTTTAGTTACTAATACCTTGCTATTTTATTTGTTAAGTTTGTCACTAAACCCTGTTTTGCATACACTTGTACTTGCTCGTGCATGCTTTATGAATATAGAAATTAGTATCTCATTAAATTGATAATTAGGCCAATGATAAATAGCTGTTTGGGTGCCATGTAGGGCAAGATTTCTACCCAAGTTACTTATCTACCATACACAATAACAGTGCAATTATTTGTCACACAATCAATTATAGACAGACAATAAGAAATAAACTTTTCTTTTACACATTTGCTTTCACTGTAATTTAGATTCAAATTCATTCTCTGCTTTTGGGAAAACAATACTGCGGTGTTGTCTAACAATTCTTGATAATGTACATTTTCAGCTTGGCTTTCATATTGCGCATGCAGCTCAAATATCTCACATTGTGCGTTTTGTTACAAATGACTACTTCCAAGATGTCCTTTTTTTTCTTTAACTCTCTTGTTTCCATTTCATGATGTTGAGAACATGGCGTACTTTGACATTCAGAATTTCTCAAGTTGTTCTGTTTTGCTCTAGTTTCTATTTCCCCCTCTGAGATGAACCTATACTTTGACCTTCTCTTGCTTATAATAAATAGGTCTTGTGTTGAGAGAAATCATCTAAGAGATGTTAGGAGTACAATGAAAGCTATGAAAATGTTTTCTCAATTATTTAAGCATAGTTCAATCCACATTTATTTCCAAAAATAAGAAAAAAGAAAAGAAAAAGAAAAGCAATGCATTTCCCTTTAATCCACATGGATTTCAAACTGGAGATGTAATTTAAAAAAAACAAAACAAGAAACCTGTCTTTTCAACTAATAAAAAAGGAACTCGGTGCTGTGCTCACAGCAAAGTCGTGGAAGATAATTTGAAACTACAGTTAACTTCCTGGAGAGAAAAATAACAGCCACCAAACTAATGGGTAATCAATGGCCAATTGCTTCAGAAAGGAAGCACCCCACAGAATTCCCTGGGAATTAATGTGCTATGCAGGAGGCATTGGGAAATGTCTTAAGACTATCCAAGTGAGCTCACCTTTCTTAACAAATAAGTAGGGTCTAGGGGTGCTATTTTTGCTAATCAAGACCTGGGGATGAAATGCTGTCTTCATTTAAATTTCCCTGTGCTGTTCTCTGAACAACTATATTAAAAACAATCTTCCCCCATGATTTCTGGTGCTGGAGTGGAGTATAGTTTATGTGAAAGTAAATCTGGAAAGATTACCTTTCAAAACTGCCAGATGCTTTGCATTTTCTGGTAGAAATCTGGATTCCAGGTCTGTAATGATATTTCCTGCTGTGCTCAACACTCAATCAGAATGTATGCTTCTTGGAGGGCAGTATAAGGATTCCAAGGCTAACTTGGCTGTTTGGCTTTTATATTTTTCCAGTCCAGCTGGGGGGTATAAATTTAAATTCTGGGCCCCCCAAGCTAAACTTCAGAAGGGGTCTTTGTTAATTTTAGATCTTCTGCAGTTGAAACCCGCTCCTTCCTAAACTTTCCCATGCAATGCAGTTTATGATTATATTTATACCAATGAATAAAACATACCCTTTTTAAAAGGAAAATTAAATTATTGCATTAACGATACAAGTATGCATGGGTTCTCATTGCCCCTGGCTCTCCCATTTTAGATTCCAGTTCCTTCCTCGACCCAGTTTGAATTACATTAATGTCCCCTTCCCTCTCTTCCTTCATCCATCTTGTACATTCCATAATATGGTGTGGTGGTTACCAGCACATACTCTGGAGTCTATGAGACCAAGGTTGAAATCTTAGCTCTTTCATTTTAAAGCTGCTGCACCTTGGGATGATTAAGCTAATTATCCTGATCTGTGTTTTACTCATCTATAAAAAGGGGCTAGTACAGCATCCACTTCTTAGGGTTATTCTGAGGATTAAGTGAAATCATGTCTATAGAGTATTTAGCACAGCGCTGTACATAGCATACGTATCAGGTAATGTTAGCTGCTTTCCTTAACTGGGGGACAGTCTCATGGAGAGGGAACATGGAGCGGGGGGCAGGGATTCCTGCTACCTTGATTCAAATCCCAACTCCAGTGTGAGCTTACCCAGCGATCAACATTCAACATCTCTGTGTTTGTTTTCTCATCTCGAAAATGGGAAATAATAGTAGCACCTCCCTCATGAAGCTATTGTGAAGATTAAATGAAATTAATGATTGGTAAAGAGTGAGTTCTATATAGTTTTTTTACTAAGTTAACCTATAAAACACTTGGTCTAATCCTCTCCCCTCTCCCACCATTTCAAGTTGATCCAAACTTCTCCCCTCACCTCACTGTAATCCACACCATTTCTCACAGTACTTCCCTTGGAACTGTGGGGAAACACCCAAACCAGCTTTTCCTGTGTGGTGCAGCATAAGATGGTGTCACCTGAGTCAGTGGTGCCCGGTGAGGCGAACTGGTCATTTAAGACAAGTAGACTAGCCTAGCCGTCATGCAGTCATGCAGTTCAGGCTGATAGGAGCTGCTCAGCTCTGAGAGTCCTTCTTTTCTGACTCCATTTATGCATCCAGAGAACTTCCTTGTTTTCTAGCCTCTAACCCTCTAAAGTGCTGCATATTGAAGGTATGGATGGGTCCCTTCCTTCTGGGATGCTCCTTATGGTACTTCTAGCCATGACACACTGGGCCTCAGCAGACCTCCAATAAGGCAAGTCTGGAGCATAGGGTGTGTTCTGCCATTTCCCTGATTATAAGTTTCACTCAGTTAAGCCTGGTCTATATTTGTATTATGGTGCTGGTATCTCTGTCATCTTTGTAGATTGGTCGTATCATGATTTCCTCAAAGTACATGTATTACTTTCCTAGCTAGCTGGAAAGTTCCTCAGGAATATCTGACATTATGTATGACCTCAAAGCCTGGCACTATACTTAGCCTATCACACACTCAGTACACTTTTGTGTTTGGATGATTTTGATAAAAATAGTTAGGGTTGAATTTAGTTGCAAGTATCAGAAAAAAAATCCCAAATCTTTATGATTTAGCCAAGATTTTATATTTCCTTCTTACCTTCAAAATGATGGATTCTAGGGTTGATGTGTCCACAGCAGAGGGATCTAGGTTTATTCTCTCTCTCTGCTCTGACTTCAGATCCTGACTTTAGATATTGAGGTCTTCATGTGGTCCAAGAAACTGTCGGAGCTCCAGCCATCATGTACCCATTGCAGACAACAGAAAGAAAAAAGGAATGAACAACTCACTTGAAGAAAACTTGCTGGTATTTGAGCACCAGGCACATGCTAACATTCCATTGGCTAACTGACCACGTGTAGCTGCACGGAAGACTAGAAAAAGTGGTCGTTGTTCTCAGTGGTGATGAGCCCTGTTAAAAGTCACAATCTGATGAATAAAGAAAGATGAGAGAATAGACACTGGGAATGCCCAGCCTGCTCTGCACTAACAGCCAAGGCTCTTTAGTTCCTTGTTCTAGGTCCTTCCCACTTCCCTTGATTTTTATTTTTTGTTTGCACACAGAAATATTAGATTTTTGTCATTAAATGTAAATAAAGTAGCTTACTACTATGAATGGTAAGTGGCAAATTCATGTAATCATGGACAATTTACCTTAGGTTTATTGATTTCCAGTATTAGCAACATAACTCCTAGCTCGCTTGCCTGTGTTTGCTATACAGAGTTGTTGTAAAAAGTAAAACAAAATAATAATACCTAATATTTGTCAAATGTGTGCTATATACTAGAGACTAGAGGTATCTCTTTTAATCTTCACAAAAATTCTATGAAGCAGATTTTATTACTCACATGCAAGTACTTAGAAAAATATCAAAGATGAAGAGGCTAAAAGTGTGCCCCAGTCATACCATTAGTAAGAAGCATAGCTGGGTTTTGAGTTGAAGGCCTTCTGATGCCTACATCCACTTTATAACCCCTATGCAATGCTCTATAAAAATCAACTCTTGGGGCTTCCCTGGTGGCGCAGTGGTTGAGAGTCCGCCTGCCGATGCAAGGGACACGGGTTCGTGTCCCGGTCTGGGAGGATCCCACATGCCGCGGAGCGGCTGGCCCTGTGAGCCATGGCCGCTGAGCCTGCACATCCAGAGGCCCGCGTATAGGAAAAAAAAAAAAAAAATCAACTCTTGGAATACATTGTAAATCATATAGGTACAGTTCTGTATCCTACACACTTTAATTGTATGTGTTTCTTGTTCTTGATGATTATTTTAACTATTCTCTTTAAAACAGAGCATCATATGGAAACTTGACATGGTAAGAGACGCCTTAGGAAAGAAGGCATAATAAATCAACTCCACATTTCTCACAATTTTGTATCTCTTATCATTTAGAACATTCTTTATTTAAAGCTTATGTGTCATAGATCCCATAGTGAATTAGAGGCATTATTTCCCTCTCTCTTGGTTTTTGGGCTGTACGCTAGCAAGGTTAGGAGGAGCCAGAACAGAACTATGACCTTTAAGTATTCTCGGAAGAACAAGAGTTCACCATGAGGTATAACTAAATTACCATAGTTGTTCACCGAGTACCGCCTCAACTGCAAACTCTTTGCAAAAATTTTCCCTGTATCACTCTTTGTTTGGTGTAGCCATATGAAAAACAAAAAACAAAGTAGTGTTCTAGAAGGGGGAAAAGAGCTCTAGTTGCAAAATAAAGGGATACAGAATATTCCTGTCTATAGTAACATCTTTCCCATGGCAATGAAAAATAAAATGTAGAGACAATCTCTAGGCTCAATGCAGTCCCCATTCTTTCAGAACTGCTTGTCACATGTCAACCCCATACCCTAGATCTGAGAACAGTGTTTGTCATTTACAACCACGCAACCTTGACCTTAGGTGACTGGACTGATGGGGGAGGTGTTCCTCACTAAGACCATTCAGATTACTTCTTCCTCAGGAATTTGTAATCAGGGCTGAGAGGCAGCCAGTCATTTTAGGTTCAGAAATGACAATTTTTCTCCCCCTTATGCGAAGAGATGAAGAAAGTTGAACTGTAGAGAGTCAAAAGCAAAGCACATGTGATAAGAGGACCAAAGATATAAGATGGAGAGGCTGAGTGCTCTTCATTCCCTAAGGCTTTTTGCTCCTGCCTGCCTCATTTCTTTCCTCTTTACTTGTATTGGCTCAATTTGATTTCTGTTATTAAATGTAACCCAAAGAACCTTAACTAATTCAGGAGGGAAACAGAATATTAAGAGAGGCAAAGTGGGAGAAAATCTTCTAAAACCATTTGCTAACTGCACAGTAATGAGGCAGAAAAACCAGGACCCCTAGAGAGACAAAGCAGCCTTGTTGGTCATACTCCTCCCACCTGTCCCAGCTCAGAGTGGAGAACAGTTTTCTCACTTGTCAGGCCACTCATGACAGTATCTAATCACAGAAATCTCTTCCAGAAGGGTGTTCCAAGATCTTTGCCCTGCAAAATATTTGAAACTGAACTGTACAAGCTTATAAACAGACTCCCACTATCCACAGTGTAATGGAAACAACAGGACTCCCTGTGCGTATTTTTGGGCAGGGAATCTCCTAGAAGCTATGAAGCTTGAAACCAAAGATGCTTGGAATATAATGCATGAAGATGATCTTCTTTTTCTTGGCACTCTTCCACAAGCCTTCAGTCACTCCATGAACTAAATTTATTTCCATATGTTTTTCATTCATTTACATTTAAGATAAAAATTATTGGCTCTGAGAGCCATTTGTTGAGTGGCAGTTCAACGATTCTTTTCATTGTGTTCTCAGCTCAGTGATGATGCATATCATCCACATGATGTTCCAAGAAAGTGGGATCGTTACTGATGCCATCTGAAGTCATCCCTTAGTAATAATAGACTTGCATGGTTTCTTTTACTCGCCAGCAAAGAAGTTTGGAATAGGGTCAATATCTGTTTTGTAACTCTATTTTGAATTCATACCTTTTGAATTCATTTACTGAAAAACTAACATCCTAACTGTGACAAAGATCCCTTGTTTAATTTTGGGGAATCATATGTATATCTTATCTTGATTGTTCCTTCTAAGAACACATTAAGTCACAATTCAAATCTCTAAAGCTAATTTGGGGACCTCTTGCTTTAGTTTACATTCTAGAAACAAATGGTTATTTGATTTATTTTTCATTCTGAGAAACAATGAAAAACTTTTATTATGGTCACATTTACGCTAAAATGAGCTGTTTGACTTGCAATTACTTCAGTTCTTCTCCTGACATTGCCAATGTATATCATATTAACATTAAAAATATAAACATAAAGAAAACTAAACAAAGCAGCCACTAACGTAAAATATTTGAAACATTCACTCTAATACCTGCCTGTCCATATCCTATCTTTGATGAAATGTAATTTCTATCTTACCTTCTCTGAAGCTGTGTCTGTCTACCTGATGCCAAAATATCAAGTAATTTTGACAAGACAGTCCAAAATCAATGAAAAACATACATTTACCAAGTTCTATAGTAACATATAGCTTTATGTTTTTTCTTCATTGGAATTCTATATAGGGGAGTTTGCCTAGATGTAAAGATAAAATAGTTATGGTCTTGGAGAAACTATTTTCATCATTTAAAAAAATATATATATATATATTCCTGAGACTTCACTGCAACTGTCCCACTTGTGTTTTTAGAATGACAAAAGGCATATTTTGCCTCATTTGACTGTGAAAATATGTCCTTTTGAGAGGATGGAAAAAATGATATTATTTGAAGTGTAACTTGATAAGAGTTTCATTTTTTATGAACTCCAGGAAAAGAAATTTATTCCATTTTTACAAATAGTAAAGTTTTTTTTTATATACTTAGAACCATCTCTATTCACTAGAAATTGGTGTCACATACTGAATATTTCCTATATAGATGTAGAATTATTCATAAAAGATTGCAGAATACAAGTTTTCCTATGACAGTTACTAGAGTTAACATTGAGGTTCTAATAAGTGTTGAGTGTTTTGTGCAAACATTATCTCATTTAATCTTTCATAACTCTAAATACCCAATTATTATCCCAGTTTACAAGTGAGAAAATGATATTGTAAATAGTTTAAATTATTTGCTTGTAGTCACATAGCTAATAAAAGGAAGAGCTGAGATTCAAACCCAAGTTTCATCAAATCTCAAAAGCTCAAGGTCATCGTTGTAGGAAAGTACATCCATTATAAGTTTTGAAAATCACCATTAAGAAGATGAGATGCCAGGAGCTAGGTTTGGCCCTGCATTTACTTATAAAGTGGGCTTGAGAAAGGCACCTACTTCTTCTGCATTTATATACATATTTTTTTCCTTTCTGTAACACCAGGATAATAATACCTTATGCCTGAGAGGGTCAAAGGAGATAGTTTGTGTGAAAGTACTTTGAATCTGCTAAGTGTTCTTCATAGATAAGATAGAACTATTAAACTCATCTGAATCTAAAATCCTAGAACTTGACAGTGTGTGTTTGCTCTTTGAGGTCACACATGAGAACCAATGCTTTCTGGGGTGCAGGGCTGTACATTCTTTCTGAGTCAGGAGTGATGGGTACTGATTGCTCCAGCTTTTCACTTCATCTGTAGAAATAGAAAATATTGTGTTTTATCTGAGGAAACAAGACACTGTTTCCGAGTACTCACATTCTCATCAATTTCTCTTGAAGAACATATAATTACACAATGGATAAATCTGAATCCTGAGACTGCAGAGTAAGAGATGGAATTGTGGGATGCTGGAAGATGTAAGGAACACAGTGGAAGATGCATATTTGCATCCACTTCCTTCTCAAAAATTATGACTTCATTTTCTGAAAGAGAAATGGTAATGATAACTTATAGGAGAAATAGACTCTTCCCTGAAACATCTCGAAGAATATTTTCAGGATGAAAATGTGGTTTCAGAACTGATTACAGACCCTAATCTTTGGAAACTTTAGTATTTAGAAAAGTTCATGGGTGGGGAGATAAATTAGGAGTTTGAGATTAACATATAAACATTACTATATATAAAATAGGTAAACAACAAGGATCTACTGTATAGTACAGGGAACTATACTCAATATCTTGTAATAACCTATAATGGAAAAGTATCTGAAAAAGAATATATATATATATATATATATATATATATATATATATATATTCTTTGCTATATACTTGAAACTAACACAACATTGTAAATTAACTATACTTCAATTAAAACAAAGAAAATTTCTTCAGATGAGCTACTTTTGGTATTGCTTTATCTCTCTCTCCTGATGTATATGTATATGTATATGTATATGTATATGTATATGTATATGTATACATATGAGAGAAAAGACAACATTAGTATTTGGATAGCTGCCTCTTAATGAACACATTATGTACCAGGCAAGGGCCTTCCTTTGCCTCCTAATGATGTTATGAGTGCTATTACCAGATGAAAAGCAGAGGTTTGGATAGTTTGGTGACCTCCACTCCTTAACTCTGTTAATAACCATAATTGAGAACCTACTATGTGTCTGACATTTTACATACATTATCTTCAGCCCTCACAATAACACTGAAAGACAACTAACATTGTTCTTATATTGCCATTGCAGACACTAATTTTCAGAAGACTTGAAAGAAACAAGTCATACAACTAGTAAGTCACCAGCTAAGAATCCATGCCATGCTAGACCAACCTCAAAGCCCAAATCCATGCACCATGGTACAGATTATGAATGGTCAATAAATTCACTGGCTGTAGGCAGAATTCAGTTCCTCAAGGCATCACCTCACCTTCCCTGTCATATAGTGTTCTCTAGGACACAGCCATTTGCCTCTCTAAGACTAGCAAATGAGCATCTCTCTTTAGTATGCTAAAACAGTCGTAGAGAACATAACATAATCAGTGGAATGACAAACCATCACCTTTGGCATATAAGGTAACCTTATCAAAGAGTGATATCTCATCATCTTTGTTATATTCTTTTGGATAGAAACAAGACACAATTTTCACTGGACTCAAGGAGAGGAGATTATACAAGGGTATGACTCATTGGGGGTCACTTTACAGTATGTCTGCCAGAGCTAATATACTAAATAATTCTACCCAGATTAGAATTATCATACTATCTAAACCCTATGATTCTGTGTTGTATTGTATTATGTCAATTTACAAGTACTTGAGAGCTCAAAAAACATTAAATTTTCTATATAAAATTACATAGCAAACATACTCTATCTTAATGTTTTCATTGGCACTATTTCCCCACATATCTAGATCTTGATAATCATTTTGTCCATGAAAATAAGTGCTCACAGCATCACTAATTATTACAGTATTTGATTCTTTCAATGATTCTTTCAACATTTATACTTCAGTTGACTGATACAATTTACCATATAAAATTCAGAAGGAGATTTTCTTTCAAGTTATATTTAAAATGTTTGCCTATATTTGAAAGTATTTGTTTATTAACAGTAAATTCAAATGATATACCTTGTTCCTATTAACATAGTTACAGTGATTATTTATGAAAGGAAACTATGTAATCACATAGGCATAGATAATGCAGAATTCAGGGACGTCAGCTATAATGTTGAAGTAAGCAATAGGCTATTCAGCTTCCAAAATGCTGACTTTGAAGTTGAACCCAATACCAAAGTGGAAGCTATTGCTGTTGTTTCTGCTGATTTTCCCTCATGGTAGCTTTAGAAATGCTATTGTAGCTGACCCATTTTTCACTCCTATTTTTTATATACTTGTATCTTCTATCATTTTCTCTTGATTAATTTCACCAAAGTTTTGTCTGTTGGTTTTGCTGAAGAATTCCCTTTGGATTTTGTTATTAACCTTCTCTATTCCTTGGATTATTTTCCTATAAAAATGAAGATGATAATGTTCTCTTTAAAATTTATTTTCTATTTCCATTAATTTCTGTTCTTATTTTTTTCTGTTATGCTTGGGCTCCTTTTTTACCTTAAGTTAGATCTTCAGCTTTTAATTTTCAACCTTTTTCTTTTTTAATATAGCATTTCAAACTATAAATTTTCCTTTAGCTACTTTTTTAGCTATATTGTACACATTTTGACACATTGTAATTTCATTATCTTTCAAACCTAAATGTTTAAAAATTTTAGTACTATTTATTTTCTGACCTAAGAGTTATTTATAAGTCTGATTTCTTATTTAACAGATGCCTTGCTTTAATTGATCTTTTTATTGATTTCCATTATAATTGCACTTAGGTCAGAGAAAATGATCTGACACTTCTTCTTCTGAAATTCATTCAGACTTCTTTATGGACTGGATGGGGTCAATTTTGCAAGTGGCCTGAACATTTTAAGATTAAATGTTCTTTAACTGCCTTTATTTGATAAACCACAAAGATATTAGTGAATTTACATTAAAAAAAAAATTTCTCACTCAGGTGAAAGTCCAGGAAAAAATGTTGGTGGTCACTTCAAGCAGTGATTCAGGATTCAGTGTGCTTCCACCTTGTAGCTCTAAGCATATTTGAAATGTTGACTCCTAAGGTCATCTTGGAGATTATCCCCATTCTAAGTAGCCATGAGGAGAAAAAGTCATGGAGACCATCTTAGTCATATGGCCACAAATGACTGCAAGAGGAGTTGAGAAATGTACCAAGAAGAAGAGGCAATGGATTTTGTTGGCTAGCTACAATACTACCTCAGTTCTGATTTTTTTTTTTTTTTTTTTTTTTTTTTTTTGCGGTATGCGGGCCTCTCACTGTTGTGGCCTCTCCCGTTGTGGAGCACAGGCTCCAGACGCGCAGGCTCAGCGGCCATGGCTCACGGGCCCAGCCGCTCCGCAGCATGTGGGATCTTCCCAGACCAGGGCACGAACCCATGTCCCCTGCATCAGCAGGCCGACTCTCAACCACTGCGCCACCAGGGAAGCCCTGATATTTTTTTAACTCTACAAATTAAACATCTTCACTCTATTTTGTTGTTCTTTTAAATAGAGTTACAAATCATGTTTGTTTGGGTTTCTATATGTTTATTAATATCTTTGCTCATTTTCTTAATTTTGGCTTTTTTGTATTAGCCAGAATAGGCAGGTTAAGCTGAAGCAGCAAATGAACCCTGAAATCTTAGTGGGTTAACTGTCAAACATGTATTTCTCACTCATGCCAAATGTCAAATGAAGGTGAGTGGAGCCTTCTCCTTAACATAAGTCAGAGACTCAAGCCAATGAAGACCTCATCATATTGTGCTGCTGCTCTGGATTACATGTCCCTCCCTTTTATGCCTCATTAGTCAGAACCTACAGTGCGACCTCCAGCTGAGGGCAGTTACCACACAGCGGAAAGAGGCTGGTGAACACACAGGGCTGTCTCTGCCACACATCTCTTCTGGTTTCATTTCCTTCTTTGTTTAGAAATTTCCTCTTATGAGCTTCTGTGGGTTGTAAACACTCTTATTTTTCTCTGAATATATACTTATTTACCTTCATTATTTAAAGATAGTTTTGTTGGAGTTGCAGTTTAAGTTAATGATTATTTTCTCTTATGAACACTTTGAAAATAGTATTCCATTATCTTCTGACTTACATTGGGCTTATGGAGGTTAGAAGACATTTTTCCATTTTTTTTTTCTGTAACTTTGTAGTTTATAAATTTTTACAGCAATATGTTTTTGTGTCATGTTGATTATGCCTGGAACTCAACAGTCCTTTCTGAAATTTCAAGTTTTTTTCTCCAGTTCAGTGAACGGTATTCTATTATTTCTTTGTTCATTATTTTTCATCTGTTCCCTTTGTCCCCTAGTAATTATATTATTCATATATGAGGTATCTCAGATTTCTCTTCCATATCTCATATTATTTTGCTCATATTTTCCATTGCTTTGTAAATTTGTTCTGCATTGGTGTTATTTCTTCAATTTGATCTTCTAAGATAGCCATTATGCAATATAACTATTTCCTACCATGTTATCTTTCTTTAAAACTATCATATCCCTTCCCTCTTTTTTTTCACTAAGGGCAACTCACCATACTTCTCAGAGTACAAAAGGTATCAGAGAGATCTTTTTCATCTTCCTAGTACAAAATCGATTTGTAAGTAACCCTGCTTCACCTGCTTTTTTTTTTCCTTTTATCCCTATTGCAGTAGTCAAATATTCTATTTGTTCTATAAATCTTTATACCTCCCATATTGTTAATCTTTTTTCTATTTTTCCACTTATTTTACCATACAAACATGTTATGGTAGCAGGAAATACAACATGGCAGTTCTGGAGTCAAAAAATGGGGATTCAAAACTTAACTCTGCCAATTTCTAGTCTTCTACCCTGAACAATTTAATTAGATTTGCTATAAATCTCTTTTCTCATCTAATAAGTGGGCAAATACTAGTACTTAGCTCTTGGTATTATTAAGAGTAAATAATTTATTAATTTGAAACAATTGGCATAGTGTCTCACCCATAGAAGTCAATAAATAAACTTTAATATCTTTGTCTTAAAAAATGAAGGCAATCTCACTTAATGCTATAGGATGTCCTGACTCCTATCCAGTTGTCTGCTCCCTTGCACATCAAAACTATCTTTACAATGTGTCTATACTCTCCCTCTGACTCATCTCATCCATTCCTTGAGTTGAAATACCATCAACATGCTGGTAACTCCTGAATTTGTATCTCTACCCACTTATCTCCTTTGCATCCTAGACTCATATCTGTTCATTCAGTATCTCCATTTCAATGTCTGATTTGCGTCTCAGCCTTAACATGTCAGGACTGAATTCTTTTTTATTGGAGTATAATTGCTTTACAATGGTGTATTAGTTTCTGCTTTATAACAAAGTGAATCAGTTATACATATACATATGTTCCCATATCTCTTCCCTCTTGCGTCTCCCTCCCTCCCACCCTCCCTACCTCACCCCTCTACATGGTCACAAAGCACCGAGCTGGTTTTCCTGTGCTATACAGCTGCTTCCCACTAGCTATTGGTTTTATATTTAGTAGTGTATATATGTCCATGCCATTCTCTCACTTTGTCCCAGCTTACCATTTCCCCTTCCCATATCCTCAAGTCCATTCTTTAGTAGGTCTGTGTCCTTATTCCCGTCATGCCCCTAGGTTCTTCATAGCCATATATATATATATAATATTAGATTCCATAAATATGTGTTAGCATACAGTATTTGTTTTTCTCTTTCTCACTTACTTCACTCTGTATGACAGACTCTAGACCCATCCACCTCACTACAAATAACTCAATTTCGTTTTCCTTTATGGCTGAGTAATATTCCATTGTATATATGTACCACATCTTCTTTATCCATTCATCTGTCGATGGACACTTAGGTTGCTTCCATGTCCTGGCTATTGTAAATAGAGCTGCATTGAACATTGTGGTACATGACTCTTTCTGAATTATGGTTTTCTCTGGGTATATGCCCAATAGGGGGATTGCTGGGTCATATTGTAGTTCTATTTTTAGCTTTGTAAGGAACTTCCATACTCTTCTCCATAGTGGCTGTATCAATTTACATTCCCACCAACAGGGCAAGAGGGTTCCCTTCTCTCCACACCCTCTCCAGCATTTATTGTTTCTAGATTTTTTGATGATGGCCATTCTGACTGGTGTGAGGTGATAGCTCAATGTAGTTTTGATTTGCATTTCTTTAATGATTAGTGATGTTGAGCATTTTTTCATGTGTTTGTTGGCAACCTGTATATCTTCTTTGGAGAAATGTCTATTTAGGTCTTCTGTCCATTTTTGGATTGAGTTGTTTGGTTTTTAGACATTGAACTGCATGAGCTGCTTCCAAATTTTGGACATTAATCCTATGTCAGTTGTTTCATTTGCAAATATTTTCCCCCATTCTGAGGGTTGTCTTTTGGTCTTGTTTATGATTTCCTTTGCTGTGCAAAAGCTTTTAAGTTTCATTAGGTCCCACTTGTTTATCTGTGTTTTTATTTCCCTTTCTCTAGGAGGTGGGTCAAAAAGGATCTTGCTGTGATTTATGTCATAGAGTGTTCTGCCTATGTTTTCCTCTAAGAGTTTGAGAGTGTCTGGCTCTACATTTAGGTCTTTAATCCACTTTGTGTTTATTTTTGTGTATGGTGTTAAGGAGTGTTTTAATTTCATTCTTTTACATGTAGCTGTCCAGTTTTCCCAGCACCACTTATTGAAGAGACTGTCTTTTCTCCATTGTATATTCTTGCCACCTTTATAAAGGATAAGGTGACCATATGTGTGTAGGTTTCTCTCTGGGCTTTCTATCCTGTTCCATTGACCTAAATTTCTGTTTTTGTGCCAATACCATACTGTCTTGATTACTGTAGCTTTGTAGTATAGTCTGAAGTCAGGGAGCCTGATGCCTCCAGCTCTGTTTTTCTTTCTCAAGATTGCCTTGGCTATTCGGGGTCTTTTGTGTTTCCATACAAATTGTGAAACTTTTTATTCTGGTTCTGTGAAAAATGCCACTGCTAGTTTGTAGAGATTGCATTGAATCTGTAGATTGTTTTGGTAGTATAGTCATTTTCACAATGTTGATTCTTCCAACCCAAGAACATGGTATATCTCTCCATCTATTTGTATCATCTTTAATTTATTTCATCAGTGTCATAATTTTCTGCATACAGGTCTTCTGTCTCCTTAGGTAGCTTTATTCCTAGGTATTTTATTTTTTTAGTTGAAACGGTAAATGGTAGTGTTTCATTAATTTCTCTTTCATATTTTATATCATTAGTGTATAGGAATGCCAGAGATTTCTGTGCATTAATTTTGTATCCTGCTACTTTACCAAGTTCATTGATTTGTTCTAGTAGTTTTCTGGTAGCATCTTTAGTATTCTCTATGTATAGTATCATGTCATCTGCAAACAGTGACAGTTTTACTTCTTCTTTTTCAATTTGTATTCCTTTTATTTCCTTTTCTTCTCTGATTGCTGTGGCTAAAACTTCCAAAACTATGTTGAATAAGAGTGGTGAGAGTGGGCAACCTTGTCTTGTTCCTGATCTTAGTGGAAATGGTTTCAGTTTTTCACCATTGAGGACGATGTTGGCTGTGGGTTTGCCATATATGGCCTTTATTATGTTGAGGTAAGTTCCCTCTATGCCTATTTTCTGGAGGGTTTTTATCATAAATGGGTGTTGAATTTTGTCAAAAGCTTTCTCTGCATCTATTGAGATAATTATATGGTTTTTTTCCCTTCAATTTGTTAATATGGTGTATCACATTGATTGATTTGCCTATAATGAAGAATCCTTACATTCCTGGTATAAACTCCACTTGATCATGGTGTATGATCCTTTTAATGTGCTGTTGGATTCTGTTTGGTAATATTTTGTTGAGGATTTTTGCATCTATGTTCACCAGTGATATTGGCCTGTAGGTTTCTTTCTTTGCATCCTCTTTGTCTTGTTTTGGTATCCAGGTGATGATGGACTCATTGAATGAGTTTGGGAGTGTTCCTCCCTCTGCTATATTTTGGAAGAGTTTGAGGAGTATAGGTGTTAGCTGTTACCTAATATTTGATAGAATTCGCCTGTGAAGCCATCTGGTCCTGGGCTTTTGTTTGTTGGAATATTTTTAATCACAGTTTCAATTTCAGTGTTTTTGATTGTTCTGTTCATATTTTCTATTTCTTCCTGGTTCCGTCTCAGAAGGTTATATCTTTCTAAGAATTTGTCCATTTCTTCCAGGTTGTCCATTTTATTGGCATACAGTTGCTTGTAGTAATCTCTCATGATCCTTTGTATATCTGCAGTGTCAATATTTACTTCTCCTTTTTCATTTCTAATTCTATTGATTTGAGTCTTCTCCCTTTTTTCCTTGTTGAGTCTGGCTAATGGTTTATCCATTTTGTTTATCTTCTCAAAGAACCAGCTTTTAGTTTTATTGATCTTTGCTATAATTTCCTTCATTTCTTTTTCATTTATTTCTGATCTGATCTTTATGATTTCTTTCCTTCTGCTACTTTTGGGGTTGTTTTGTTCTTCTTCTCTAAATGTTTTAAGTGTAAGGTTAGGTTGTTTATTTGAGATGTTTCTTGTTTCTTAAGGTAGGATTGTATTACTATAAACTTCCCTCTTAGAACTGCTTTTGCTGCATCCCATAGGTTCTGGGTCATGATGTTTTCATGTCATTTGTTTCTAAGTATTTTTTGATTTTATCTTTGATTTCTTCAGTGATTTCTTGGCTATTAAGTAGTGTATTGTTTAGGCTCCATGTGTTTGTATTTTTTACAGATTTTTTCCTGTAATTGATATCTAGTCTCATAGCGTTGTGTTCAGAAAAGATACTTGGTATGATTACCATTTTCTTAAATTTACCAAGGCTTGATTTGTGACCCAATATATGATCTATCCTGGAGAATGTTCCATGAGCACTTGAGAAGAAAGTGTATTCTGTTGTTTCTGGATGGAATTTCCTATAAATATCAATTAAGTCTATCTTTTTTAATGTATCAATTAAAGCTTGTGTTTCCTTATTTATTTTCATTTTGGATGATCTGTCCATTAGTGAAAGTGGGGTGTTAAATGCCCCTAGTATGATTGCGTTACTGTCAATGTCCCCTTTTATGGCTGATAGTATTTGCCTTATGTACTGAGGTGCTCCTATGTTGGGCACATAAATATTTACAATTGTTATATCTTCTTCTTGGATTCATCCCTTGATCATTATGTAGTGTCCTTCTTTGTCTGTTGCAATAGTCTTTGTTTTAAAATCTATTTTGTCTGATATGAGAATTGCTACTCCAGCTTTCTTTTGATTTCCACTTGCATGGAATATCTTTTTCCATCCCCTCACTTTCAGTCTGTATGTATCCCTAGGTCTGAAGTGGGTCTCTTGTAGAGAGCCTTTATATGGGTCTTGTTTTTGTATCCATTCAACCAGTCTATGTATTTTGGTTGGAGCATTTAATCCATTTACATTTAAGGTAATTCTCAATATGTATGTTCCTATTACCATTTTCTTAATTGTTTTGGGTTTGTTATTGTAGGTCTTTCTCTTCTCTTTTTTTCTGCCTAGAGAAGTTCCTTTAGCAGTTGTGAAGCTGGTTTGGTGGTGCTGAATTCTCTTAGCTTTTGCTTGTCTGTAAAGGTTTTAATTTCTCCATCAAATCTGAATGAGATCCTTGCTGGGTAATGTTGGTTGTAGGTTTTTCCCTTTCAGTACTTTAAATATGTCCTGCCACTCCCTTCTGGCTTGCAGCGTTTCTGATGAATGATCAGCTGTTAACCTTATGGGGATTCCCTTTTATGTTATTTGTTGTTTTTCACTTGCTGCTTTTAATATTTTTTTCTTAATATTTAATTTTTGATAGTTTTATTAAAATATGTCTTGGCATGTTTCTCCTTGGATTTATTCTGTATGGGACTCTCTGTGCTTCCTGGACTTGATTACCTATTTCCTTTCCCATATTAGGGAAGTTTTCAACTATAATCTCTTCAAATATTTTCTCAGTCCCTTTCTTTTTCTCTTCTTTTTCTGGTACCCCTATAATTCGAATTTTGTACATTTAATGTTGTCCCAAAAGTCTCTGAGACTCTCTTCAATACTTTTGATTCTTTTTTTCTTTATTATGTTCTGCAGTAGCTATTTCCACTATTTTATCTTCCAGGTCACTAATCCACTCTTCTTCCTCAGTTATTCTGTTATTGATCCCTTCTAAAGAATTTTTAATTTCATTTATTGTGTTGTTCATCATTGTTTGTTTGCTCTTTAGTTCTTCTAGGTCCTTGTTAAACGTTTCTTGTATTTTCTCCATTCTATTTCCAAGATTTTGGATCATCTTTAGTATCATTATTCTGAATTCTTTTTCAGGTAGACTGCCTATTTCCTCCTCATTTGTTAGGTCTGGTGGGTTTTTTCTTTGCTCCTTCATCTTCTGTGTGTTTCTCTGTCTTCTCATTTTGCTTAACGTATTGTGTTTAGGGTCTCCTTTTTGCAGGCTGCCAGTTTGTAACTCCCGTTGTTTTTGGTGTCTGCCCCCAGTGGCTAAGGTTGGTTCAGTGGGTTGTGCAGGTTTCCTGGTGGAGGGGCCTAGTGCCTGTGTTCTGGTGGATGAGGCTGGATCTTGTCTTTCTGGTGGGCAGGTCCACATCTGGTGGTGTGTTTTGGGGTTTCTGTGATCTTATTATGATTTTAGGCAGCCTCTCTGCTAATGGGTCAGGTTGTGTTCCTGTCTTGCTAGTTATTTGGCATAGGATGTCCAGCACTGTAGCTTTCTGGTCATTGACTGGAGGTGGTTCTTGGCATTGAGATGGAGATCTCTGTGAGATTTTCATCGTTTGACATTACGTGGAGCTGGGAGGTCTCTAGTGGACCAATGTCCTGAACTTGGCTCTCCCACCTCAGGAGCAAAGCCCTGATGGCTAACTGGAGCACCAAGAGCCTGTCATCCACACAGCTAGAATAAAAGGAGAAGAAAATAAAAGAAACAAAGACAAAGATAAAATAAAATAAAATGATGTAAAGTTATTAAAATAAAAAATAATTATTAATAAAGGTTAAAAGTAATAAAATAAAAAAGAAAGATATAAGAGAGCAACCAAGCCAAAAACCAAATCCATCAATGATAGTAAGTGCTAAAAGCTATATTAAAAGAAAGAAAAAAAAGAAAAAAAAAAAAAACTGACAGAGCCCTAAGACAAATGTTAAAAGCAAAGCTATACAGACAAAATCACACACAGAAGCATACACATACACACTCACAAAAAGAGATAAAGGAAAAAAAATATATATATATCATTGCTCCCAAAATACACCTCCTCAATTTGGGATGATCCATTGTCTATTCAGGTATTCCATAGATGCAGGGTGCATCAAGTTGATTGTGGAGATTTAATCTGCTGCTCCTGAGGCTGCTAGGAGAAATTTCCTTTCTCTTCTTTGTTCACACAGCTCCCGGGGTTCAGCTTTGGATTTGGCCCTGCCTCTGTGTGTAGGTCAACTGAGGACATCTGTTCTTCACTCAAACAAGACGGGGTTAAAGGAGCAGCTGATTTGGGGTCTCTGGCTCACTCAGGGCAGGGGGAGGGAGGGGTACGAAGTACAGGGCGAGCCTACAGCAGCAGAGGCTAGTGTGACATTGCAACACCCTGAGGCATGCCATGTGTTCTTCTGGGGAAGTTGTCTCTGGGTCACAGGACCCTGGCAGCGGTGGGTTGCATAGGCTTCCAGGAGGGGAGGTGTGGAGAGTGACCTGTGCTTGCACACAGGTTTCTTGGTTGCTGCAGCAGCAGCCTTAGCATCCCATGCCCGTCTCTGGGGTCCGTGCTCATAGCCACGGCTCATGCCCATCTCTGGAACTCCTTTAAGCAGCACTCTTCTCTCCATGGGATCCGACTGAAGCCTGAACCTCAGCTCCCAGCCCCTGCCCACCCAAGTGGGTGAGCAGACAAGTCTCTTGGGATGATCCTCTATGCAGGAATCTCTCCGCTTTGCCCTCCACACCCCTGTTGCTGCGCTCTCCTCCACGGCTCCGAAGCTTCCCACCCCCCGCCACCCCGCCACCTGCAGTCTCTGCCAGTGAAGGGGATTCCTAGTGGGTGGAAACCTTTTCTAGTTCACAGCTCCCTCCCACTGGTGCAGGTCCCATCCCTATTCTTTTGTCTCTGTTTTTTTTTTTTTTTTTTTTCTTTTACCCTACCCATGTACGTGGGGAGTATTTTGCCTTTTGGGAGGTCTGATGTCTTCTGCCAGTGTTCAGTCGGTGTTCTGTAGGAGTTGTTCCACACATAGATGTATTTCTGATGTATTTATGGGGAGTAAAGTGATCTCCATGTCTTACTCTTCTGCCATCTTGAAGCTCCTTCCCAGGACTGAATTCTTGATCTTGCCCCTTCCCCACCAAATATTTTATTTTCCCAATCTTTCTGATCTCATTAAATGTTACCACCACATAGCCAATTTCTTAAACCAAACTCCTAAGAATCACCTTTGATTTCTGTACTTCTCTCAGCAACCACATCAGCATATATATTTGGTTTTACCTCCAAAATATATCTCAAATTTGTCCTCCTATTACTATCTCCATGGTCACAGTTTTGTTCAACCAACATCATCATACACACATTGTATTATGCCACAGTTTCCAAATTACCCTGCCCATTTCTGTTCATGTACCAATAGCCCCTTCACCTATATTCCAGATAGCTGCTGGAATTACCTTTTCATAATCAAAATATTATCATGTTGTCATCCAACATAAGATTCCTAACTTTTTTGTAGCCTAAAAGTTGTACTCATACAAAACTTATAGATCCCTGACTATCTCTCCTCCTTTATCTTCATCACTCTCCTTACATTCACTGTGTTCTAAACTCACTGGCCCACTGAGAGTTTATAGGTCATTTGAGATCCTTCCTGTGTCAGGTCTTTCAGGCATAGTTTCCCGTGACTGAAATAAATAATACTCATTTGCCAATTTCCTCTTATTCTTCAGGACTGTGCTAACCCTTCCATAGAAAGGATTTACCTACAAATCTATATAAAGTAGTCCATGCTCCCCCTTCTCCTTTGTTTCCTATTTTAGCACTCTTCTAATTGTCTTCTTGGCACTTCATACAACTTATCATTCTCATATTGTTGTCTCTTGTTTGCTTCCTGTCTCTCTCACTTAAATATAAGTTCCTAAAGGACAGGGCCATCTGTCTTGTATCCTGTTAAATATGCTGTGCCTAATACACAATAGACTCTAAATGATTTATGTATTGAACACATAAGTAAATAAATGAAGACTAAATTGTTTCTGAACTATATTATTTTGTTAACTTCTCATTTAAATTTTAAAATAAAATGTCTTATTTCCTTCCAGAAATACATTTTTAACCCTTAATCATATCTCTTCAAAATATTTCATTATAGTTGTACTCAATTTTCTTTTCTTTTTTCCTCTCTTTTCTCCTTCCTCTTTATTTTATTTATTGTTTATTCCACTAGTTCTCTTGCACAGAACCACCAAACTGTTTCATCGACTTTGTTTCCCTCTTGTGATCTAGTTGCATCAACCTAAACTGATTGTGATGGTCCCTTGGCTGGTCATGCTTGGATTGGCCCATGGTGATGCATCTCAAGCAGTGATGGAATGGAAGTCAATGAAGATAAATAAGTGAATTTGTTTTTCAGTGAGTCAAATGAACTGTAAATCAAATTAATTGTAAATCAGGGAACTCTCTTTTAAGTCATGTGGAGAAAGCTCCCTGTTTTTCAGATGCAAGTGAATACAGGCTGTCCTCAGCCCAACACTACAGAAAGTGCTTGTGCTGCCTCTACTATCCGGAACAATAATATTAGTTTTTTTCTAAAACCAAGCTCCATGCATTGACCAGAGCAGTCCCCTACCCGTGTTGAGAGGATACTCCTAGGTTTGCGTTCTCTGTCACACTCATTGGCCTCACCCTAGACTTGAAAGAAAGACAGAGTATATTTCCAAATTGTCTAGTTCTTAATCTTCTCTACTATCTTGTTTAATCACACTGTTTAAGCAATTATACACCCTTCAGGTACCTTCTAAATTAAGCCTGGATATACAGATATTCCAGGACTTCTTCCATGAATAACAACAACAATCTCAGCAGGAAATTGGGAGAAAAAGGGTCAATAACAGATTTTTAAGCCTCCATTTCCCATCTGTGTTTTATTTTGAAAGCCTGGATTGAATCAATAAAAGAGTAAAGGTCCCTATATGATGAGAAGCCCAAGCAAAGATCAAGAAAACAGCATAAAATTTGACTCAGGTGTGGAAAAAAATCTAGGTGTGGGCTGGGGGTGAGGGTAGTTGAGAGGGGTTAGCATGAAGAATTAGCTAGAAAATTTAATCACTTTCCAGATGTTTTTGACAGTGAAAAAAAATAGTTCAAAATTATGTAAATTAATTTCAAATTCAAACAAGGTTTAAAATTTTTAAATTTGTTGCAGTGCCTCTTATAATGTATTATAATGTATAATGTATTATGATGCATAATGTATATGAGATTAATATGCTATAACTATGTTGTGATCAAACATTTTGGTATTGGCTATATTGACTGGCTGGTGGTATGCCTCAGATGGTCACCTTAAGCAGATAATATCAGTAAAAATATGTTGGAGAATTTATAGAGAACTCACCAACTGTGATTTATACTGGACCTCAGAGCACTAGTCTGATGTTTATCTTGATGTTTGTTCAGTGGCAGTAGCTTTCAATAGCTGTACCATAACACAATTTATACATTTAAAAAATGTGGTTAAAGGAACTAGCACAGTTCAACTTATACTTCCCTGGCATTTTTTTGGTGTGATTACTTCCTGCTTGATCTACTGTAATTTTAATACTTAGTACAAAACATGGGACATAGAAAGCACTCAATGAGTAGTTGTTGAATGATTGAGATATGTTCTAGAATGGAGAATTTAATGTTTGGGTTGATCCTTTTTGTATCATATTTATTCATGATAAAATGTAGCAGTCAGAAACAAAACTATAATAATGTTCAAAAATAGTTTTCTAAAATGTTTTATAAAAGTATATAAAATATATAGTAAAAGAATTACTGGGAGGAGCAACAGAAATATAGATAATAAGTCAAAAATAAAAATCCCAAGGGTTAGAAAGGCACCTGAAAGAATAAAACTCAGGAGAAAGAAAATATATTTTAGAAAGGAAAGTGTGAGCAATAGAAGTGTTAAGATATTTTCCCCTTCTGTACAAAATGTCTTCCTATGCAGTACTTCTCATTAAACAAAACGAATCAAAGGAATGTGTCCTGGTAATATAACTTGGTATGAGTTGCCACAGTCTGAGAGACCATTGTTCTCCTTTTTCTCTTACTGTTAAACTAACCCAGAAATAATTTAAAAGAAGACTAGAAACTAGGAGGCCTGTCTAGACAGGGACTTTTAATTTTTCTGAAGCTTGATTACTATTAGAACAAGTTCCTTTTTGGATATGCTTCTTAAGAACAAAAAAGTTGTCTCTGGGAGCACTGGCAAGTCCATCCTTATTGTATCCTGATAAGTGCTTTTACTGACTCTTGAACTTTATAACACAACTCACCAATAAATTTTGATGACGAGGTACAGACTACGTGGGTGGCAAAGGATGACACATTCATCTCCAGTTTGTTTCTTTTTAGAGAAGATGATTTTTGTTGGCTGAATTTCTGCTGAGTAGAGTAATTTCTGGCTTAAAATGCAATGTTTTAGAAGTTTTTCAAGCATTTGGAAAGGGCTCAAAACCTGGTATGTTATCTTAAATGTTATTTTGATGGCATAATGGTATTTAGATTGATGTGAAAATGCCTCCTCCTATACCCTTTGTGGGAAGACACTACGAGAATGTGTATTTGGAATCATCTCGTGATCTTTTGCACGCTTATAGTGATAGGGTGCTTTAAGGTGATGAATTCAATTGAATTTTAATTAATCTGAGAAAGTAGAAACCCCCCTGCCTGGAAATGGACACGATCAAATATGTTTTAGACATGGAGTCTAAGCCAGAGAATTCCAGAACAGAAGAGTTAATAAACTGAGACTTCCAGATATTGGCATATATGTGGTTGGAAACATTTAACTCTTGCTAAGGCAAAGAAACAAATATATTGTTTCTTATGGTGTCACCAGGTAAAAGATGGCTGGATTTAAAAAGAAAATCTAAATGACAATCATAATAACTAAGGTGTGTTGAATACTTATTAACATGCCCAGCCAGCGCCATGGTCAGCACTTCACAAACAATAGGTCATTTAATTGTTTCCAAAAACTAATGCGCCAGAAACTATATTATCCCTACTTTAAAGTTGAGAAAGCTGAAGCTCAGAGAGTTTTAACGGCTTATCCAAGATGACATAGATATAGAAATAATGGAGCTGGGATTTGATCCCATGACTCTCTGACTCTAACATGCTTACTCTCTATTGTCTCGATAATATGGATGCATTAATTTGTATAAGATCCAAACATCTGCCTATTCTTCTAAACTGAATTGTCTTCTGATGTCTACAAAGAACAGCACTTTTGAATCTAGAACAAGAAGCTGCCTTTTCATTTTGGGTTGTAAAATTTTAATTACCTTTTGTTTAGAAAGTGCTATAGAACCTGAACTTGTAATCAGTGCTGGAAGTAGGCACACCAAGGGGTTGTTGATTTCCCTAGTGAATGTGAGTATCATTTATGGAAATGTAATTACAGTGGAATCCTGTTGTAATGATCAATTTGAGCAAGCCCCATTTGATCATTACATCCAAATGATCACCACATACAGACCATAAAACAGTGAGCCTCTCAAACCAGACAGGCTCAACTGTAAAATATCCATCTTACAAAAACAGTATTATTATCACTATGTACTTCAGAACCAGCGCAGTTCAGTCGAATTATTGGCTCTAATTAGCCCTTCTAAAGTCTATACCATTCTTTAGCTAAATCGTAATGGCTCATATGAAAGGTTCGAAATTCATCTAAGTCAACAAGTATTTATTATTTACCTGCTGTGTACTCTGAATGGGGCCAGGCACTAAGGAGAATATAAAATACATAGGAAGGCAGTTGCCTTCTTTTTGAAGCTCGCTATCCACTCTAGGAAACAAGTTGCGTAAACTGCTTAAACAGCCCTGCCTAAAATGAGAGCCCCCAAACCCCCATATTATAATATTGGTCAGTTTCAGAGGTGAAAACTTTGGCTCCAGTAAAAAATAGGTTAGGAGCATATTCTTTTGTCGCAAAACTGACTGCAAAAGAAAACAGGATAGGAAATGAAAATAAATAGTTCCTTCCTGCAGAGGCAGCACCTGAAGTCACAGACAGCAAAAGGGGTTCATCTCACATTCCAATTTCAATGAATTGGTTCTTAACTCAGGGAGAGTGATGAGATTTTTCTCTCTCATATTAATATCAAAATATTGTTAATGGCTGACTGCATTGCCGGGCTGAAAAGAATTTTTAGACCAAATTGAGACTCAAGGGAAAGAGTGATATTGCTGGTGAGTTAACTCTTGGCAGGGGGTGGAAGCCACAGGTGAAATACTGAGGCAGTGTTCTCTCTTGGACTTCTTTAATTTCAAGATCTCTGAATTGGGATGCCTACCTTCTAACTACACTCCTAGAATCATAGCACAGAAAATACTTTGTGGATGATGCACACAGTAGGCTGTGATCTTTCCTGCCCATTCTACTTCCCTTTTCCTTTTCACTCTCTTATACCCTCACACTCTACTTAATATTAACAGAACCCAAACTGTTACTTTGTCCAAATCCATAATCCCCATCTGACCGTTCTTGTTTCGTACTCAAACCAGATACTGTAATCAAACACTTTAACGTTGCTCTAACACCCTCTATTCTAAACCCCTGACATTCAACATTTTTCTCGAAGTATGTTGTTCAAGCCAGTACACAACTGGAGCCAAGCAGAAAACCTCACCTTTCTGCTCAGACAGATATGTTCTCCTTTGACTTCAAGGAAGTCACAATTTATGCAAGCAATGGTATCTGTCTATTTAAACTGTTATCTAACCCAGTAACTACATGTTTCTAAACACCAACTATTCCTTAGGGCAGAAGGCAGTTGCCTTGTATTTTGATTGTCTCCAATACCCTTTTATGTATTTATTTTTTTCTCTCCAGAGAATCCACAGAATGTTCCCTGCTGATTCTCCAATATAGTATATTCCTGTACTTTAGCCCAAATTCACATACATCATATTTTATCACATAAGATCATTCTGTGAAGCATTTTCTGACCTCTCAATCCTTTGTATAATATAACCATTATGTTTTGAAATGTGCTAATATGGCATCAGTACAAAATATTATAGTATCTTTTCGAGTCTATCTTTCTCATATAGCTCTGGGCCATGTCTTTTCATTTCTGGGACCTTATCACCTGGCAAAGTTCCAGACACATAGTAATTTTCCCAAGATACTTTTCTCAAGCTCTTTGGGAATTTTAAGAAAGCAGCCATAGCCAAACAGATTCTTGGGTGTCATCGTTTCTGTGGGTTTTTTTAACATATACTTTTGAGAAAAGAAATATGGTGCAGAAAAAAAAAAAATCATGGATTAAACTAATATCTCCTATTGAGAGTGCTTACCTTGAAAAACCAAGTACTGATATATGACTTGCATATCAGTTATCTCCATTTCTACAATGATCAGGGATAGTAGATTCCCCCCTCCCCCCTCCACCTCCCTGCCCAGAACTCTCTGAAAAGGATTAAGTCATACATGAGGACTAATTTTGAACTGAACCACAATGGAACAATAGTAATGACTACATTTTTCCCAGCAATTTTCAGGGTTATGTTTCCTGATCATAGTCTTAGTGTTTTCAGAATTTGGGGTTGTTCTATTCAGACCCACAGCTCTGTAGAGTAAAACTCATAAATGTAGCATGTAGTAGAGAATTGTTCTGAGGGCAGGGAGGTAGTAAGGCAGGATTTAAAATGAAGAAAAAGCTTGTTAACATTCACAGGGAGGGAGACAGCCATTTTTAAAAATAAATTGTCAGTGAAAAAGAGATCGGTAAATATCAGACAGACAAGAGAACAGAGGAGACTAAGATTGCAGCAGTGAAGATAAACATGTATCATCTTGACAGCCCTGTAGGTTGGGAGGGACAGCTCAGATAGCCTGAACCAAAACTAGCATTTTAAAAAGTGCATTTTGTGATTGCACTTCTTCTCTTAGAAGCCTTAAGACAGCAAAAAAAAAGAAAAAAGAAATAGAGAGAGAGAGAGAGGGAGAGAGATAGACAAGGAAATGGGGATCAGTTGAAATGAAGACTTCCTCCAATGCTAATAGTAACTACAGTAAAAACTGCAGATTCCGTTTTTGCCTATGACTTTTCCCATATATGCTTTTTGGAAACACAGAAAGGTTTTTGTTTTTGTTTTTTTTCCATTTTTACAGATCCTGGAATGCAAATTAATCCTTGGGGTTCCTTCATTTTTGCCGATTTTCTATTAGTGATTAGACCTGAGGGTTAAGGCTACAAACTTCTTGAATGGTGACTTTGGTCCTGAACAATGAAAAGGAGCACCACGATGTGGTCACATTTAAGAAAGGAACTGCTTTGAGCTTAGTTTCAAGGGGACAAGAGAAAGACCCTGTCAGCTTCCCCATCATCTAGCCCATCGCTGTCGTAGGACAGCCAGCTTGAGACAGAACCCAGTCAAGAATAAGGGCTGGGCAATTGATTGACATATCCTCCCTGTTGTACTTGCTAACAACCTAAGAACAGCAGTTGGAGGTTGTCTCATCTATTGCACACCTGGAAAACATATGATTCTAACATGATTTCCCAGTTCAGTGATTAGTGAGTGAATTTTCAGAATTAAATGGACCTAGAAATAGAAGCCACAAGTTGGGTCAGGTTGGTAGAAGTTGAAATGATCAAGTGGCAGGAAAGGTTTGCTTTAGGAGAATAGGCAGGAAAATAGGATGGCTGTGTTGGGGGGATTTCTTGAGCACATGTATTGCCTTCCACTGCATATTCCCTGCCTACCATATACAGCAAAAAGCAGGTTGAATGAGACACCTCAAATGGGAATCATGGATTTGCCATGACTTCTGACCTTGGCCAATTTTTTAACTTCTGAATAATAAAAATGTGTCCACTAGTACTTTCCTAACAGAGTTGTGAGGACTGAATAAGACGGTGTATGCAGTATGCCCAGTACAGAGCCTGGTATATATGGAGCCATCCACCCATGCTGTTTTCTTCCTTCTCTTCATTTTCCCCCATTTTTATAAAGTTATGTACAATTAATCTTGAATATACTTGTGAGTTTGGTTCAAGTTCCCAGAGTTTTAAGTCAGGGATCAAGAAATCCTGGGGGGTCAGGACCTTTTCCCTTGCCACCATTTGCATTGCAGATCTTGATCCTTTCAGTCTATCTCCCAGTGCAGTATGTTTCCAAAGTAGGTTGTTTATTTCCTTCTCTGGGATTTCATTAGAGCCAGAAGATAAGAGCCCTAAATTTGTGGAAGCATCTGTGAGACTAAGGCCAGGCATGTGACTTCTACAGGCGGTGGCTCCTCCTTGAGTGAACCAACTTAGCTTTAAGCAGAGTTATTATGTGTGTCATTTGGTGCCATTACTATGCCCAAGATGAATATGAGATATCAACCTCAGTTTGTGAAATGCAGACACTGATGGATGACAAAGATTAATTCAATTACAATTAGGACAAAACAAACATCTTTTTGAAATGGAACACATAGTGGGAAGGGAGAGGGGAAACTTCTATCCTGTTGTACTGATAGGTTTCCTTTTCTAAATGAGCATGGCAGCAGACAGGTTATACAGAAATGCTTCTGGCAGTAGAGATGACAGAGACATTAGCAGCATTTGGGAAAGAAAACAAATTAGCATCATCAAAGTACAGCATGCACCTTGTAAATTTATTCCTTTATTATTTCTTTTACAACTTGCATAGCATACATATGTATCTGTAATAGCTGCTGAGTGCAGTAATAGTAACATATGGCATGTTCAAAACCACATATAGGTGTATAGTTCAGTGCACTAATTATGGCATTAAGAATTGACTTTTAAAGTAGAGAGTTTGCCATGGTGAAAATCAATAAAGAGAAGAGGTAGTATGAATTTTAGAGTGACTCCGACCTGGGCTCAAATTCTGCCTCTACTTCACAGTAAGTGTGTCTTTTCCAAGTTTCAATTTCCTCATTGGAAATGAGAGTATTAATATCTACCATGAAATATAGTTACCCTTAAAGAACTCTAGTGAACACTGGAAGTCTTGTTTGCTCCTAGTTACTTGCTACTCTCTTTACAGACTGAGATGGGATCCTGATCATCCTTCCCTAAGCCCACCAGGGAATTCAGTACCCCTTAATAAGAGAAGTTTTCCAGAACTACTCTGAATTATAAATACCTCTTGATCTTGCCATCTCCCCCAACTAGACTAGGAATTTTTTGAGAGAAGGACCCAATCTATCTTTTCTATAAATAAGTGCATAAATACCTTAAGTAAACTGTCAAAAATGAGGGACCTCTCACTCCCGATCAAACATTATCAATTCCCTGACATTCCGTTATAAGAGACAACTGACATATTATCTTCCAAATCACTTCTCCAGTGAGCCGTCAGGGAGAATCATCACCAGTATAACTTTAGCTGACCTTCATGCTTAATTCACCCTCAGATAGATGGACCTAATATGAAATAGGTTATCATGTTTATTTCGAATATAGAAACAAGATTAGAATCCCGAACTGGAGAGTTCCAGCATTTTCATAAATAACTGCTTTTTTTCCCAAAATTATGTTAGTCATATTTACATATAAATATTAGTATACCTTTATGCATAAAATATCTATATAAAGGCAAGTGTGATGTATTGAGATTAGAAAAAGACAAATAATTTTTCATTTTAAAATTTTTCTCCAAAGACCTATAGAAAACTAGAGCCATAAACATAAAATGTAGGAAAAGAATACAAAAGGAGTTATACACTCTGAGGCAGGGAATAAACAAGTGACCAGATGGCTGTTAGCAAAATTTGACTTGGACCTGAAGGCAAAGGTCACTGAAAACTTTCAAGCTTATAAAGACATTAAAAGATTGTATATGTGTGTATGTATATATATACATATATATTAAATATATGTGTATGTATATACAATATATAGATTATATGCATAGATTTTAATGCTAATCTATATTATGTTTATAATATATATGATATAATGTATGTCTGCATACACAGACACACACATACACACATATACACATATGGTAGGGTTCTAAAATTTGTAACCAGGCAGTGATCGTCCCAGGAGATCATATTCCATTCATGACACAAATCTCTTCCCTAGTAACAACAGTACAGTATATAAAAGTAGACAGTGGGAACAGAGGTGCTTTTTTTCAATGAAATTACATTTTTTCCTAGCTTAGATTATTTTCAAAGGGCTGATGAAGATGTATTCTTAGGAAAACAAAAGAGGATAAACCAAAAAAAAGATCATAAAATTTCAGGACAAAAAATGCTGCTCAAAATAGCTTTTCTCACCAAACTCTGCACCACTTAGCGGTGTTTCGTCCCACATGACTAGTAGTTTTCCACTCTTGGCCTCCCCTACATCTTAGAGAATTCAGAGGCTAAGAGGACAGTGTGCAAAGGTTGTTCTTGTCCCTGCTGACTGCCCTTTTGGTGGCCCCCTGTATCAGTACCCACTATGCCGAGAATGAATGGCACCAATTACATTGTGCATCCCATTTTTTCCCTCTTAGACTTGTGCTGTTCAGATGCACTGAACCCCTAAAATGTCATGAGGAAAAAGCTACTCTCCTGACCTGTAAAAATAAATGTTACTCTATGAGATACTGGGGAAGGGTTGTGCCCAGGAGAATGTGCTGCCCTCCCTCCCTGCAGTGCATGTATCACTGTGATGCTCACAAAGTAACGATGCTTTCTCTTCCTAGAAGAATATGTGAAGCAGTCATTTTACTCACAACAAGGTCAGAGAACAAAGCACTCTGAAACCAAATGAGGAAATTGGGGTGTGAAGAAAATGATTTTGGAATATATCTAGAAATATGTTAACCAGTCAAGACAACATTTATTTTAAAGTGTGGCATTCTAATTGGTATGGGAATTTTTTCTGAGTATTTTTTGTCACTTTCTGAGAGATCTATTATGATATGTAGTGCTGAAGGGAACACGTTGACATGTCTGAGAGCTAAAACAAATGTGAAGAATGAAGGTGAAAATAGCCAGCTGTGAAGAAAGCATTAAAAAGCGCTGGGTGGCACTCAACGTTGTACATCTAGAATTCAGAGGTTTGTAAGGAGAAGGCAATAACGTGGCACTGGTAGCCAACTTTCCTGAGAAGGAATTAAGAAAGCCACACCATTTGCTACTACAGACTAAGCGATCTACACATGTGTGCTCCTCCAGTGCCGATAGGGATACACATGAGAAAGATGCAGCTGCACCTCCCTTTGCATAGTGCATTCCTGAAAAGCTCTGTGCAAATCAAATCCCCTCATAAAACCAGAAATGATTCATCTTTTCTGACTGATCTTCAATAAGAATGGCTCTTCACATTTAACCCTTAAGATCCTCTGTCTGAACCACAGGGGCTTCAACTTCCTTTCTGATGCTCGTGATTCCTAAATATTAGTTCTTAATGAAGTTTTCACCAAGCTGTGGTGAAATCAGAAAAGCAAAGAAAAAGAAGTTAATTTTTGGAAGAAAAAATTATTCAAATTACATGGCTCTGTTTTATTCTGAGATTATGTTTTTCCTTCCTGTTTGATATTTAAAACACAAGACTTTTTAATGAAATAGTGTTGATAATAGACGTTCATTTTAGTGTGTTGCTTACAATTTTACAGTTTGTGAAATTTAAAACTACTGGGGTCACAGTATACAACCACCCAAACCATCTCAATTTGTCATCAAAAGTTGATGCATTTTTTAAACACTTAAGTAAATGTAAAACTTTCTTTATAAAGACAATATGCCATGCCTCATAGAGGTGTCTTCTAGCATTCCTGGTTTTTAGCTGGGGATACTACATATTCCTTTTCCTCTTAGCAAACTCATCAGACTGGTGATATGAACAATAATAAGATCTATACACTTGAAACATAGTAATTCCACCATCTAGAAGTTCACATTTTATAGGTTTTATTAGTCAATGCTCTTAGTAACAAGAAACAGAATTAAGTATTCCCTACTCTTTAAGATTGTTTATGAAAATTAAGTAAATAATGCATGTAAAACACCTAGTCAAGATGAAAAATGCTTTGCGATACCACTTCCCTGAAGAGTTATTTGGTGGTGAAAAATGTTGGTTATCTTAGTACAGCCATACAGATTGCAAGCAAAACTATAGTAGACTTCTAAAAAAACAATGTATGGGGTAGCTTTGTACTCTGATTTGCTGTGCTGAGTCTGAGCTGGCAGAGCTCTGACACAGGCTGTTGAGTGCTTTTGTTCTCAATCATTCCCATTTCCCCAGGCCCCACCAAAGGAGAGATCCTATTCATCACCCTATACCATAATGCACATTTTAGTTGGAATGACAGATATTAATCAATCACTGAAATATATCATTGTAAACACTGACAAATGCCATGGCAGGAAAAGTGCATGGTAAAATAAGAATGTGTTACCAAGGGCCCTGGTGTGGGCCAGCAATTTCCCTGAGGAAGTGTCATTTGAACTCAGATTAATAGGACAATGATAAGTTAATGAATTATTCCTTGTGAGGGAAATGGTTGGAATCGGGAGCCAGGAGGGAGTAGGGTGAATTAAAGTGAGTTAGAATATGGAGGACAGTGTCATGGCAAAGAAAAAGGCATTGTCTCCAGCAATATGGTGGGACAAACTGATCTGAACAGACCCCGCTCACCCAAAAAATATATAAATGCTTAACATTTAATAAAAGGTGATTTTAACTATATTACCAATTTCAAAAGGAAGCAAAAGAAATTTCCGTAAGTCAGAATAAAAGAGAAAAAGGAAAGCTAGGGTGGTTAAGTCTTACACTGCAGGGATCCATCAGGGTTACAGACTAGATGTTGACCATCTGGGTGGGAGCTAATGTTCTAAAGCTCATGTACAGACAAGACACATGCCCGTGGGCTGTGTGAGGTGTGAGATAGGACCACACTGTCTGCAGGAGGCCCAGAGGCTCAATGTTTTCTCATCCTCAAAGATTTGATATATACCCACTCACTGATCTATAGAAATATCTATCAAACTTTCCACTTAAATCAGGCTCCATGTGGAAAAATAAAAACTGCAGACTTGCTCCAGGTCAAGATGTGAGATAGCTGTGAACACTACCTAAGTGATGTGGAAATATTAAGCAAAGAAAGGAAAACAAGAAATTCTTCAGTGGACAATAGACAACCCTGAGGCTTCCAGCAGAAGAATACTCCATCACGCTGTGTAAGAAAATATTAACAATCTAGGGTGTATGAATACCTCAAAATTTTTTTAAAAATTAAAATTACACTAAAGATGAATTCCCAGTTAAAAATGAAAAGTTGTATCATAAAATAAACCACCATGGGGGAAAGTCAGAAGAAACAGCTTTTCCATGAAGTGAAAGAAGCTTAAGTTTCAAGGCTCCTTAGTTGCATAAACCTCTTCAAAGTTTGTGGGAGAAGCCTAGGTAATATGTTCTCATGACTATATTTGTCTTCATAAAATTTTAAAGTAAGATTTCTTGGGAACTCCCTGGTGGTCCAGTGGTTGGGATTCCACACTCCCACTGCAGGGGGCACAGGTTTGATCCCTGGTTGGAGTACTAAGATCCTGCAAGCAGCGTGGCCAAAAAAATAAAATAAAAATAAAGTATGCCTTCTTAAGGAAAATCAATTTATACTATTGTCTATTTTCACTTCAATTTCCCTGTCATCACAGTTCTTGTATTGAATGGTGGTAGAATGACCTGAATACTTTTTGTATTCACCTAAGAGAAGCTTACATTTACTGGGATATCCTCATGTGGTTCCCAGTCACTTTCTTGTCTAGGTAAGTTATTACTAACTGACTCAATGTAGGAATGGTTTCCAGACATACTCCTATGGCCCACTGGACCAACTCACTTCTTGTTGTGACTTTAAGGTGCTAGAACAGAGCTTGTATTGCAGAGTTTGTCTTTCTGTGCAAGCAGGCACAACAGGTATGTGGGTAGCAGAAGAGAAAAGGGGGTTGTGGAGCAAGGTGTTAACAATTGACAAGACTGAGTTCATTGTACTATTCTTGCAACATATTCTAGGAAATACAAACTTAGGAAGAGATACAAACTTGGGAAATACAGAATGAAAAAAGAAAAATATATAATTTGTTGTTTATCATTTTTTAAAAATTTTCACTTTTATATCTAAATTAGTAATTTTGTATTTTTAACTTATAGAAGACCTTAAAAATTATACAAATGTCAAGTCCCACCAAACCTAGATCAACCACTGGTCAGAGCAAATAAAAAGATTTTAAAGCCAAAGGAATAGAAATAACCCTCTACATACCCAAGAAAAAAAGAATAATTTGAAGGATATAAAATAAGCATGTTTAACATGATTAAAGATACTTTTAAGAAAATTAAATTTTAAAGAGAAAGTATACTATATGAAAAGCTGTAAGATATGTTATGAAAAAAGCAAGCAAACATTCTGAAAATAAGAAAATATACTCATGGACATTTAAAAGCAAATGGTCAGGCATACAGACATTTTTGAATATAAAATTAATTAACAAAAAAGTAAATATTAGACTATAACACAGAAACTAACACAGAAAATGAAGAGGTAAAAGGTTTGAACAGGGTATAAAGATACATATATCATTGAATGAAAGGTCAAAATATGTATTTAATAAAGTTCCATTCCAGAAGAGGATAATAAAGAAAATGAAGAGAAAGACTATTCAAAGAAGGAATAAAGATTTTTTAGAGTTTTTTAGAATTGAAAATGTGTCTTCAAATTGAATTCAATGAAAAGTCAGATATATCATGCTAAAATAGCAGAAGCTTGTGAACACAGAGACTATATTAAAAATTACTAGAGAGAAAAATGGTTTATCGCCAAAATTATAAGAATTAGACTGATGGCAGACTTCTCATCAGCAATAATACATGCCACATGACAGCCAGAGTAAATGAACCAATAGCATAGAATTCTATAAAGAAATATTTAAATTGAGAGGAAATGAAGATTTTTGCAAGAAAAAAAACCTAATTTTTTTTACTCTTCACAGGTCCTTAATGAAAAACTACTCTAGTAGAAATATGCTGCATACAAGAAATAATGATGAGCATTAGAAAACATATTAATGAATGTAAATAAACACTCTGTAAATTCATAATCATAATTAACAGTTTGGGAAAGGTATAACAGAAGGTGGACATAAATTGCTAATATATGAGGAAGAGCTTTTTACTATTTGTAAGGATAGAGATATTCATTTAGTTTTCATTAACCTAGGTAAAAATGCTAATTTTAAAAGTAAATCTTAAATAATGAGTTTAAAACTTCAAACCAAATAGAAGAAAAATCGAGGTGAGTGATTAAGAATTTTATTTTCCTAGTAGAAGACAGGAAAGGAGGGGACAAAAAGGAAAAAAATAAATAAATAGAAAATACAAATTAAAATGACAGTAATACTTCTAAATATATCGAGAATTGCAACAATAGAAATGATTGTATGTACCTATCTAAAAAATAGGGATTCTATAATTGGATGAACAAACTAAATACAATTTATAAGAAACACATAAAATGTAAGAATACAGAAATGTTGACTAGTCTCTTAGATAGCCTCATCCAGCAGAGGGTAGGCAGCAAAAGCAAGAAGAACTACAGTCCTGCAGCCTGTGGAACAAAAACCACATTCACAGAAAGATAGACAAGATGAAAAGGCAGAGGGCTATGTACCAGATGAAGGAACAAAATAAAACCCCAGAAAAACAACTAAATCAAGTGGAGATAGGCAACCTTCCAGAAAAAGAATTCAGAATAATGATAGTGAAGATGATCCAGGACCTCGGAAAAGGAATGGAGGTAAACATCAAGAAGATGCAAGAAATGTTTAACAAACACCTAGAAGAATTAAAGAACAAACAAACAGAGATGAACAATGCAATAACTTAAAGGAAAACTACACTAGAAGGAATAAATAGCAGAATAACTGAGGCAGAAGAATGGGAAAATGATGTGGAAGACAGAATGGTGGAATTCACTGCTGCAGAAGAGAATAAAGAAAAAAGAATGAAAACAGCTTAAGAGACCTCTGGGACAACATTAAACACAACAACATTCATATTATAGGGGTCCCAGAGGGGAAGAGAGAAAGAAAGGACCTGAGAAAATATTTGAAGAGATTATAGTCAAAAACTTCTCTAACATGGGAAAGGAAATAGCCACCCAAGTCCAGGAAGTACGGAGAGTGCCATACAGGATAAACCCAAAGAGAAACACACCAAGACACATAGTAATCAAATTGGCAAAAATTAAAAGATAAAGAAAAATTATTGAAAGCAGCAAGGGAAAAATGACAAATAACATACAAGGGAACTCCCATAAGGTTAACAGCTGATTTTGCAGAAGTAACTCTGCAAGCCAGAGTGAAGTGGCATGACATATTTAAAGTGATGAAATGGGAGAAGCTACAACCAAGATTACTCTACCCAGCAAGGATCTCATTCAGATTTGATGGAGAAATCAAAAGCTTTACAAACAAGCAAAAGCTAAGAGAATTCAGCACCAGCAAACCAGCTCTACAACAAATGCTAAAGGAAATTCTCTAAGTGGGAAACACAAAAGAAGAAAAGGACCTACAAAAACAAACCCAAAACAATTAAGAAAATGGCCATAGGAGCATACATCTTGGTTAATTACCTTAAACGTGAATGGATTCAATGCTTCAACCAAAAGACACAGGCTTGCTGAATGGATACAAAAACAAGACCCATATATATGCTGTCTACAAGAGACCAAATTCAGACCCAGGGACACATACAGACTGAAAGTGAGGGGATGGAAAAAGACATTCCATGAAAATGGAAATCAAAATAAAGCTGGAGTAGTAATACTCATATTAGATAAGATAGACTTTAAAATGAAGAATGTGCAAGAGACAAGGAAGGACACTACATAATCACCAAGGGATCAATCCAATAAGAAGATATAACAATTATAAATATATATGCACCCAACATAGGAGCACCTCAACACATAAGGCAACTGCTAACAGCCATAAAACAGGAAATTGACAGTAACACAAAAATACTGGGGGAATTTAACACCTCATTTACAACAATGGACAAATCATCAAGGCAGGAAATTAATAAGGGAACACAAGCTTTAAATGACACAATAGACCAGATAGATTTAATTGATATTTATAGGACATTTCATCCAAAAACAGCAGGTTACATTTTCTTCTCAAGTGCACATGGAACATTTTCCAGGATAGATCACATCCTGGGTCAGAAATAAAGCCTCAGTAAATTTAAGAAAATTGAAATCATCTCAAGTCTCTTTTCTGACCACAACACTATGAGATTAGAAACCAATAACAGGAAAAAAAAAAAAAAAGTAAAAAAAACACAAACACATGGAGACTAAACAATACATTACTAAATAAACAAGAGACAGCGAAGAAAGCAAAGAGAAAATCAAAAAATACCTAGAGACAAATGACAATGAAAACATGACGATTCAAAACCTATGGGATGCAGCAAAAGCAGTTCTAAGATGGAAGTTTATAGCTATACAAGCCTACCTCAAGAAACAAGAAAAATCTCAAATTAGCAATCTAACCTTATACCTAAAGGAACTAGAGAAAGAACAAACAAAACCCAAAGTTAGCAGAAGGAGAGAAATCATAAAGGTCAGAGCAGAAATAAATGAAATAGAAACAAAGAAAACAATAGCAAAGCTCAATAAAATTAAAAGCTGACTCTTTGAGAAGATAAACAAAATTGATAAACCATTAGCCAGACTCATCAAGAAAAAGAGGCAGAGGACTCAAATCAATAAAATTAGAAATGTAAAAGGAGCAGTTACAACAGACAACACAGAAATACAAAGCATCCTAAGAGACTACTGCAAGCAACTCTGTGCCAATAAAATGGACAACTTGGAAGAAATGGACAAATTCTTAGAAAGGTATCACCTTCTAAGATTGAACTAGGAAGAAATAGAAAATATGAACAGACCAACCAGAAGTAATGAAATTGAAAGTGTGATTAAAAATCGTCCAACAAACAAAATTCCAGGACCAGATGGCTTCACAGGTGAATTCTATCAAATAATTAGAGAAGAGCTAACACCCATCCTTCTCAAACTCTTCCAAAAAATTGCACAGGAAGGAACACTCTCAAACTCATTCTATGAGGCCACCATCACCCTGATACCAAAACCAGACAAAGATACTGCAAAAAAGGAAAATTACAGACCAATATCACTCATGAATATAGATGCAAAAATCCTCAACAAAATATTAGCAAACAGAATCCAACAGCACATAAAAAGGATCATACATCATGATCAAGTGTGATTTATCCCAGGGATGCATGGATTCTTCTATATACGCAAATCGATCAATGTGATATACCATATTAACAAATTGAAGAAGAAAAACCATATGATCATCTCAATAGATGCAGAAAAAAACTTTTGACAAAATTCAACACCCATTTATGATAAAAACTCTCCAGAAAGTAAGCATAAAGGGAACCTACCGCAACATAATAAATGTCATATATGACAAACCCACAGCAAACATCATTCTCAATGGTGAAAAACTTAAAGCTTTTCCTCTAAGATCAGGAACAAGACAAGGATGTCCACTCTCACCACTATTATTCAACATAGAGTTGTAAGTCCTAGCCACAGCAATCAGAGAAGAAAAAGAAATAAAAGGAATACAAATTGGAAAAGAAGAAGTAAAACTGTCACTGTGTGCAGATGACATAATACTATACACAGAGAATTCTACAGACATCACCAGAATATTAGAGCTAATAAATGAATTTGGCAAAGTTGCAGGATACAAAATTAATGTGCAAAATCTCTTGCATTCATATACACTATTGTTGAAAAATCTGACATAGAAATTAAGGAAACACTCCCATTTACCATTGCAGCAAAAATCATAAAATACCTAGGAATAAACCTACCCAGGGAGACAAAAGACCTGTATGCAGAAAACTATAAGACACTGATGAAAGAAATTGAAGATGATACAAACAGATAGAGAAATATACCATGTTCTTTGCTTGGAAGAATCAATATTGTGAAAATGGCTATACTACCCAAAGCAATCAATCTACAGATTCAATGCAATCCCAATCAAACTATCAGTGACATTTTTTACAGAACTAGAACAAAAAATCTTAAAATTTGTATGGAGACAGAAAGGACCCTGAATAGCCAAAGCGGTTTTGAGGGGAAAAAACAGAGCTGGAGGAATCAGATTCCCTGACTTCAGACAATACTACAAATCTACAGTAATCAAGACAATATGGTACTGGCACAAAAACAGAAATATAGATCAATGGAACAGGATAGAAAGCCCAGAGATAAACCCACGCACATATGGTCACCTTATCTTTGATAAAGGAGACAGGAATGTACAGTGGAGAAAGGACAGCCTCTTCAATAAGTGGTGCTGGGAAAACTGGACATGTACATGTAAAAGTATGAGATTAGATCACTCCCTAACACCATACACAAAAATAAGCTCAAAATGGATTAAAGACCTAAATGTAAGACTGGACACTGTAAATCTCTTAGAGGAAAACATAGGAAGAACAATCTTTGACATAAGTCCAGCAAGATCTTTTTTGATCCACCTCCTAGAGAAATGGAAATAAAAACAAAAATAAACAAATGGGACCTAATGAAACTTAAAAGTTTTTTCACAACAAAGGAAACTACAAACAAGACAAAAAGACAACCTTCAGAATGTGAGAAAATATTTGCAAACGAATCAATGGACAATTAATCTCCAATGTATATAAACAGCTCATGCAGCTCAATATTAAAAAAAAAACAAAAACAACCCAATCCAAAAATGGGCAGAAGACCTAGACGTTTCTCCAAAGAAGACATAGAGATGGCCAAGAAGCACATGAAAGGCTGCTAAACATCACTAATTATTAGAAAAATGAAAATCAAAATTACAATGAGGTATCACCTCACACCAGTTAGAATGGGCATCATCAGAAAATCTATAAACAACAAATGCTGTAGAGGGTGTGGAGAAAAGGGAAACCTCTTGCACTGTTGGTGGGAATGAAAATTAATACAGTCATTATGGAGAACAGTATGGAGCTTCCTTTAAAAACTAAAAATAGAGTTACCATATGAGCCAGCAATCCCACTACTGGGCATATACACAGAGAAAACCATAATTCAAAAAGACATATGCACCCCAATGTTCATTGCAGCACTGCTGACAATAGCCAGGTCGTGGAAGCAACCTAAATGCCCATTGTCAGAAGAATGGATAAAGAAGATGTGGTACATATATACAATGGAATATTACTCAGCCATAAAAAGAAACAAAATTGGATCATTTGTAGAGACGTGGATGGATCTAGAGACTGTCATACAGAGTGAAGTAAGTCAGAAAGAGAAAAACAAATATCGTATATTAACACATATATGTGGAACCTAGAAAAATGGTACAGATGAAACAGTTTGCAGGGCAGAAATTGAGACACAGATGTAAAGAACAGATGTATGGACACCAAGGGGGGAAAGTGGCATGGGAGAGAAAGGGGTGGTGTGATGAATTGGGAGTTTGGGATTGACATATATACACTAATATGTGTAAAATGTGTAACTAATAAGAACCTGCTGTATAAAAAAATAAATAAAATAAAATTCAAAATTCCAAAAAAAAAAAGAAATGTTGACAGAAAGGGAAGAATAAAACATGAGTCAAATAATAATTGAAAGAAAGGTTACATAGTAACATATATTAAACTAATAAATAGTAAATTAACAGTATAGTGGGAAAATGACAGAATGATACAGTAGTTATGACCCTGCCTCTCAATATATAAATTAAAATTTTAGCAGAATTACAAGGAAAAATTTAAATATACATTATCATAATTGGACATTTTAACACATCTTTTTCCTGAAACATCAATTTGGTCAAATATTATTAAGAATAGAAATTTGAATAGAATAAATAATCAACATGCTTGATAGATAGGCATATACCCCCATAACTGTAATTTAGATAATATATTTTTTTCAAAGGACAATTTACAAACATGAACAATTTTTATAAATGTTTCTTTGAAAAAATGTGTATATATGAACATATAAAATGTATTTCATTGAACTTATACTTTTGAAAATAATTGACAAACAATTCAAGAGAAAAATTAGCAAAAGATATTATCAGGCAGTTTTAAGGAGACAATGTCTCTGGTCAATAAACATGTGAAAAGTTGTTCATTCATTAGAAAGGTGCAAATTTAAATAAGGTGAAATTCCCTGTCCACCAGGTTGGCAAAAATTATATTACTATTAAATTTGCTGGTGAGCAAAAAAAAGAACTGGGAAATTTATATAATATCAAAAGGGAATACTGGAGCAAATGCTTTGAAAGAAATTGTTAATATCTATAAGAGTTTAAAATATTCAATGGCCTAGTGATTCTGACTTATAAACTCTAGAAAAGTATATATATATATATGTGTGTGTGTGTGTGCGTGTGTGTGTGTATGTGAAAATATATAGATATATATCTAGAAAATATATATATTCACATTGCAAATCAGAACATACACATGCATACTTATGCACATAACTGAAATAATTTCACAATATAATGCATATACTTTTACATGCCTATTTGATAGAATTGTATTCTCTTCTACTCTATTCTATTCTATTCTATTCTATTCCATTCTATTCCATTCTATTCCATTCCATCCCATTCCATTCCATTCCATTCTATTCTATTCTATTCTATTCCATTCTATTCCATTCCATTCCATTCTATTCCATTCTATTCTATTCTATTCTATTCTATTCTATTCTATTCTATTCTATTCCATTCTATTCCATTCCATTCTATCCCATCCATTTTACTCTCCACTTTACTTCAGTCCAATCCATCCCATCTGGTCACAAGCCATTCAGTTGATTTTAAAATACCAATTGATCATGTCCCTTAATTTGAAAATCACCCTGCTAGAAAAATTCCCACATATGCTTAGAATCGCCCAAAGGTATGTGCAATAATGAAACGTGTGATCAGTCTAAATGTTATTAAGTCAAAGAATGGATAGATAAATACTTATACAATCATACAGAGGAATTCTCTGGAGCAGCTGGACTCCTAATTTACCTGGGACAGTCCCTATTTCCTCCTATTATCTCTTTATCCCACCTGGTTGGTTCTCCCTTCCACTTTCAAATGTGTCAAAGTTTGGAATGATAAAGTCAGGGCCAGCTTCATGGGCCTGTTACCAGAACAGTCACTGAAGATGCCACTTTCAGATGGGCTGCATTCTTGGAGCTTAATGCTGTGCAGTGACTGTCTTGAAATTCTTAATTATATTATCCTTGAATTAGTATTTTCAAAATGAAGTTGAGGTAACAATGGAATATGTGTGGGGTAGAGAGGTTTGGAGACTTGGATCCTATATGGTCCTACCTCATGCCCCCTCCTCATCTTCCTGGGTATAACTTGGCTCCCTGTTTCTCTACCTGCTGGTGTCATGGGTCCCACCTGGCCCCCTACTCTCTGCTACTGTTCATTTTTTTAAAAAATTTATACAATTTTTAAAGGTTATACTCCATTTTCCATTATCACACAATATTAGCTATATTCTCCATGTTGTACAATACATCCTTGATCCTATCATATACCCAATCGTTTGCACCTCCCACTCCCTCACCCCTATATTGCCCACCCTCCTCACTAGTAACTCTATATCTGGGAGTTTGCTTCTTTTTGTTGTTGTTGTAGTCATTAGTTTGCTGTATTTTTTAGATTCCACTTATAAGTGTGTAAGTGATATCATATAGTATTGTTTTTGTCTGACTTGTTTCACTTAGCATAATGCCCTCCAAGTCCATCCATGTTGCTGCAAATGGCAAAATTTTGTTCGTTTTATAGTTGAGTGGTATTCCATTTTATATATATATATATATATATATATATATATATATATATATATATATATCTCACATCTTCTTTATCCATTCATCTGTTGATAGACACTTAGATTGCTTCCATATCTTGGCAATTGTAAATAATGCCGTTGTGAACATTGGGGTTCATGTATCTAATCGAATTAGTGTTTCTGTTTTTTTCAGATACATCCCCAAGAGTGGAATTGCTGGGTCATATGGTAGTTCTATTTTCTGTTTTTGAGAAATCTCCATACTGTTTTCCACAGTAGCTGCACCAATTTACATTCCCACCAACAGTGTACAAGGGTGCCCTTTTCTCCACTTTCTCGGCAACATTTGTTATTTGTGTTCTTTTTGAAGATAGCCATTCTGACATGTGTGAGGTGATAGCTCACTGTGGTTTTGATTTGCATTTCCCTGATGATTAGCTATGCTGAGCATTTTTTATGTGCCTGTTGGCCATCTGAAGATGCTCAGCCTGCCACTGTCCATTAACTGCTGCCACACTCTGTCCGAGGTCCAGGGATGGTTGGGGTCAGCTGAGTGCTCTGTGATGTTCTGGGCTGGGATACGGCACAGCACAACTCCTGAACTTCTTGTCCAACCCTGATCCATGTAGGAGCACAGAGGCTGAAATCCTGTAGGAGTTGCCTGTCGGCTGTGGGTTGCGGCATCAGGCCTATGAGAAGGAGAGATGCCTGAGAAGGGAAATAACTCCATTCCTGAAGAAAAACAGCATTAAATAGCAAATATAATACACCATGGCAGATAAGAAAAAAAATGTAGAAGAAAGACCAATTTTACATTTTAGTACCCTTTATGGCCCTTCCCCTCTTTTTTTCCCCACTTTTTGAATAAGGTCCCAACAGATTTTGTAACTAGGCCTGGGTAAATTATATGATCACCTTAATAATATTTTATTCTTTCACAGATCAGTGAGAAGCCATTAAACTGTCTTCATCAAGGAATGGTATGATCAGATTTACATCCTAGAAGGTTGATCGTTTAACTTCTGTTCCTGCTGTGAGTTCTAGGGTCTGTCAACCTCACCTGAATGCTGTGTGCTAATACAATCACGCTTAAGCATTGATTTTCAATTATTATGTACATATTGTAATCGTATTATAAACTTGAATCACTAGAAGTCAAAAAAGGAAAGAAAAAGAGCAATCTTCTGCCACTTGTCCTGTCTTCTTCCTAATCTGTGTCCACCCGCCTCAGGTGTTTCTCTCCACCTCTGATTGTCATCCATTTGAGCCCTTCTTGTGTGGATGAAGGATCCTTTTGCAGCACTGCATGTGGCACACTTAGTGTACATTCAGATGATTACTTTTGTTGATTAGTTTTGTCAACTCCTCTCATCCTTTCAGCAAATTTAGTTGGATCACCTTGAGGGTACTTCAGTTTTAATTTAAATACATTTTTTAACTTGCTTGTACCCTTTGACAGCAGCTATCATTCAATTTGCTCCATGAGATATTCTGCATGTTTATTCTCCCTTTTTTTTCCCCTAAGGTATATTGAGTTTAAAAACAAAATCATAAAATAGGACTGAAAGGTGGCTTCCCGAGGTTATTATATGCCTTCCCTCTTCAGAAGGACTGCAAGGAAACCACCTCTGAGGAAGGAAGCCTTATACTATTTCCAGAGATTTCTGGAGAAAGGCAAATTCACAGGCTCCCTCCATACTCCTTTCAGGGTTAAGAGGCCTGTCAGGGAATTTTTCTTATATCTAAACTAAATCTAGCTTAATGTTCCGTTTAGGGCAGGCAAAGTACACAGTGTTCATTTAATAGTCGAACTAAGGCTTTCTTTTTGCTCTGACATGCCCCAAGGTGTTTTAGGACAGTGGTTGGATATGTCAGAGAGAAAATAGGTTTTATGTTATTTGGTCTGAATTTCCATTAGGTTCCTATTTGTCTGGACAAACAGGCAGGAGTGCCCATCTTTAAATAATGAGCTCGGAGTTACCTGGGGAATTACTTACCAATGAGTGTTACCTTCAGGATGAGAAAAAATAGCTAATAAAATCATTCCTGAGGGTTATAAAACCTCAGTGTGTAGTATGTGCAGCTTCAGCCTGGATAAATCATGCCTCTCTAATCTATTTGGAAATGTTGAAAGAGTTAACAAAATAGTAAAGTGTAGAGAAATAGTAGGTATTAAATATTTAGACATTCAAAAGGCTTTTGATCAGGCACCTACCCAGAGACATTTAGGATCAATTTCAGCCTTATGTAGGACCCAAGAGGTGAGAAGTAAAATTTTTTCTTATAAAAACTTGGAGTTAAAAAAAAAAAATGGATAACAATGAAAATGAAAAGTAGGAATAAATGATGCTATTAGCCTGAAGGAAGGTTAACAAGAAGGTAACCCAGGGAATGGTACTGGAACCGGATTTCTTACATATGTTAATGTCAATCAATCTGGAAAGCCTTCTGAATAATGAGGTTGCAAAATATATGGGTAACAGTGAACTATTAGCTTATAGGGAACAATTTGAGGAACTCCAGAAGAACCCAACAAAAAATAGGTAGTAAAATATCTTTTTTCAGATACAATTGAGCCAAGACAAGAGAATGGCACTTCATGTTATAAAGAATAACTTAAGCTACTGATGCACTCTGGTGGATTTTGAATTAACTATAACCTTTCAGGAGAAAGGTCTAACAGTAATTATGAATATCTCAGTAAATGTATCTGCTCACAGCAGAAAAACTAGGAAAAGTCTACAGAAGTGCAAGTGAAATGATTAGATGCATGCAAGAAATGATGGAAAAGGCCAGGATTATTTCATTTGGCAAGGAGAGAAAGAGGAAATTTGCTAGAAGAGGGTAAAAAGTGAAATGTTAAAAGAAAAAGTCTAGTTGAGTACTCTTCCTCACTCTTTCTTGTAATACTAAGCATTCAAGTGAACTTAGATAACACAAAATCTAAATGAGAAGGAGGGAGGATGCTTATGTAATTCATAGTTAACAGTAACAGCTCCCTGCATGGAATGTCATTGAGCCAGATACCAACTACTGAGCAAGGTATCACCTGGGTTACACATTCACAGGGGTGAGCTGAGATTAAACTTTCTCCATGAGATCCTATTAGAGACTGTGTGTGAATGTGTATTCTAAGTAGCTTTTCAGTTGCTCTCATATTTGAATTAATTTATGTCTGTCTCTCTCATTAGGCTATGTATTCCTAGAAAGCAGGGATTTTTGTCTTACACACCCGTGTGTCCTTCCCCCTTTCCCCTTTTGTGTCTAGTAATATGCTTTCCTTCTGCGGGGCACTCAGTAGGTACTTATGTGTGGCTTGGGGGAGTGGGAGAGTTGAACAAAGGAAGCGATGATTTTCTTCCTAGAGTCTACCTTACCCACACCACTCCCACCAAATGTCTATTTAACTCCAACTACACCCATTCAGCAGCAATGAAACTTGAAGAGAAGACCTCAGAGAAAGGAAAGGAAGCAGGGAAGAAGGGTTCGGAGGTTTTAATCATTATTAACAAACTCTCGTGTACCAGGAACTTTGCTATGCATATTGTCGTGTCTTTTTATCAATATCTTAAAAAGCAGTTATTTTAGGGACTAGTCACCATTGTTTGGCAGAGGAAATGTTGTTTCTAAATTCCTTCCCTGCTCTGCCCCTGGCCCACTCCTGAGAATACAAAAGAGCTCAAGGAGCTGAGCTTTACTGTATTTCTTGGAAGCTCTTTACCTGAGAAAAACATAATATAGAACCAATAGGATGTATAACACAGAATATGTATATATACAAAGTAGAATATATATATACATATGTGTGTGTGTACGTGTATATATACATATATATATATATATATATATATATAGAGAGAGAGAGAGAGAGAGAGAGAGAGAATGAGAGCGAGACAGAGAGAGAGAGAGAGAGGGAAAGATTTTAAGGAATTGGAACATGTGACTGTGGAGGCGGCTGGAGAGGAGATCCAGGAAAGAGTTGCAGTTTGAATCCAAAGACCATCTGCTGGCAGAATTCCCTCTTCCTCCAGGGCAGTCAGTCTTGTTTTTTTTTCCAGTAAGGCTTTTTGGATGCACCCACCCACATTTTGGAGAGTAGTCTGCTTTACTCAAAGACTACTGATTTAAATGTTGGTCTCATCTGAAAAAAGAATACCTTCACAGAAACACCTAGAATAATGTTTAACCAAATATCTGTTTAAGTTGACACACAAAATTGCCCATCACAGTATGGCTATCATACCCAGTCATTGGTGGGGAGCAGCTGACAGGAGGTGTGGCCCGGGCGTGAAGGCAGTAGGGGATAGAGACAATGCAGCGGCAGCTGGGGCCTCCGTCAGTTATGGTCTCGGCAGCAGATCTGAGCAGCTTCACATACACTAAAGCAGTGATCAAGGCAGCACCAGAAGAGCTGTCTAGTATGTAAGTGTAAGCAGGTGCCACAGATTTGAACAAAAGCAACAGACAGGCGAATGAGACCAAGAGAGCACATCTGAGACAAGAGCCAAACAAGTAGCCACGAATGAGGCAAAACGCTGGAGCCGAAAGGAGAGTAGAAAATCAAGGAATGGCAGGATGAACAAAAACCATTGTAAAACAGGCATCATGCAAGGTATTTCAAATGTAGTTTCATCTACTCTCTAAAATGTAATTAAGCATAAATTAGTATCATTGTGAAAAGAAGACACTGAAGCTCAGAGAGACTATGTAACTTGGACAAATTCATCTGGCTATCAGTAAAGAAGCCAGATTTAGAATTTCTCTTCCTGATCTTAAATCTCATCTCTTTCTACTCTATGATACTAACTTTCTTATCTGTCTCAGGACCATGAAAACTAACTATTGAATGAAGAACCAGGGAAGGGGCAGCAGAAGCAAAGCATCTTTGGTATGAAGCAAACCAACTGCCTCTGCTGAAAAGCATCTTAATATATTTCCTACTGAGGCAACTTCCAGTCCCCAGCGGAAGTCCAGGCTCAGGTCTACATGTGAAAGCAAGAAAGTAGCAGATTCAGTCCGGGGAAGCAGTGGGTATGAGGGCAGAGGCATGAGCTGATCCCAACACATCGTTGTGAAATGGGAATGAACTATCAGAAACAGAAGGCAGTTTTCCTTTGAAAGTCTGTCACATTCACAGTGAGGGTGATAAAAGACTTTGCTTCCTTGCCTTTTAGGTGACTTCAATATGGCCAGGCTTTGAAATCTAATACTGTACTGAATTTTGTATTGAATGTGGTGGTGAAATATTGAACTATAAAAGAAGGGGCTGGAACAGTACTTTTCAAATACTTGCTGCTCAGAATCTTTCTGCCCTTTTCCACTTACAGGTATGATCTTATCTATTGATATTTTCTGTCTGAAAGGGCCCTCTCTCTATTCTATCAGGTTGCCCTATTTTTCATTGCGTAATAGGCTGCATTTTGAAAGTGAACAGCCCAAACAACTTCGATATATTGCTATTACAGTGCTGTTCTTTTGAAGAAATTCTTCACTTGGCATTTGCACTTTAATCAGACTTCAGGCTGCTGCGACAGCAGCGCCCTTCCATTGCCAGACCCTACCACAACACAGGCACTGGCTCCTTTGTACATCTCAATGATTTCTGTCATCCTTCACGCCTTGAGTGTCCCTCCTCTATCCTGAGCTGGTAAGGCGCAGCTGGAGGCTTTCTTCTGACCTCTTTCCAGCCATGCCCTTTGCTACCACTCTGCAGCAATCAGCAGACACACTGGGTGGCTGCCTTTATTCTTCTCCTTGTTCTCCTCTCGATGTCCAGTTGAAGTGCTCCTGTATCACATGTGCAGGTCCTCATGGGTACTAAATCTAAAGTGAACATGACAGAAGGAGCTATTGGGCGGCCAAGAATCTGTGAAAAGCTATTTGTGTTCCCAGAGCAGGTGCTGGAGAGTCAGCCCGCTTGTGTAAACACCAAGCACTGAGATGGTGGTATTTTAGCTGCATTTTGGAGAATTGCTAAATGAAACTAGTCTGGGGACAGAATGTAATTGTACAGCTATGAGGAGCATCAACAAGCTACAGTCCAAGTTATAAAAGAAACAAAGGGAATGATATTGTGCGTTGAGTGTCTCCTTGGCTGTGATGGTTGACACAGACCGAGGCTCCCAGCACCCTGAATACTTAAGGATGATGCTGGCAAAATGAGCACTCAGTCAGTGCGTATTTAATGGAAGTAAATTTAAAAGCAAGGGAAACTGTAGTTCTTAAGCTACTTGTGCAGGACGTGTTGTAGAGTTTTGGATGGTTGGGTGAAAATTAAGAACCCTCCCTGCAGAGACATGCACATACAAAAACTTATATTATTTTAAGTGGTCCTGTTACCCACCTAAGTTGCTGTCATGATCCTCATTTGAGATTTTCACATACTCGAGATTCTAAAGTAAAAAAAAAAATCAGAAGAACAATGGAGTATCAACAACCAGGGTTACATCCTCTGTGGCAAAAGGTTGATCATCTCACATTTAGATACAACCCCGACATTTACTGTTTATGTGCAAACATTTCTTAACCTCCCTAAAGTTCATCTGCTAAATAAGGATGAAGCATGGTTTTTCTTCTCTGTGCTGTTGTGGCATTTAACGTGATAATTTATGTGAAATAGTTTATGCAACCTTTCCAGAGAGCATAGTATCAATGTTATTATTATTGAGGAAATCTAAGCTGTTTAGTTTATTTTTTTGTTTGCTTGTTTTTTCCTTTTCTTCTTCCTTTTCTTCTCCTTTTTCTTCTGCTTCTTGCTTGATATTTGGTAAAGAAAAAAAAAATGTTGTTAGTATTTTAGTGGTTGTTCTGTATGCATGAAGTGTCACCAGCAGCAAAAATACTCAGATGTCCCATTAACATCTAGGGGGTTGTAGCAGTATGTGTTCCTCAGGTCACATTGTTTGAACAAAAAGTTTGGCGTCAGAGCTTTCAAGACTGAGATTTGAATACTGCTTCCATTTATTTTAGGAAGGTGACACAAACTCTTGTACAACTGTACTTTCTAAAGTTTACCCATTTGGAAAGTGGGGGTAATAATCTAACAAGATTATTTGCGAATTCAAGAGACACTGTACTTAATAAGTTGAAAATTGTAAAGCACTCTGCAAGAATTAGTGACCATTAGAAAATAAAGATAAGGGACTGCTAGTCCCACTGTGCCTTCACTGCCTGGATACCGTGAGGCTGAAATGAGCATTTATTTTGTCTGCTCACCCCTCTAATGGAGTCTGAATTGCTCTTCAGATTCCACATTGACCACCACGTGTGGGAATGAGAACTCTTACATTCTCTTCTGTCAGGCACAGTGACTGGTCTGGGTTGGGTCAATCAGAGACTTTGCCTAAAATTTTCCAAGTTATAATTTATGCAACAGGAGCTTTTCCTCTCAAGAAGCCAAGCTAGAAAATTGTTAGTCTGGAGCTTCAAGTGGCCATAGTTCAGCCTCAGGTGGAAAGCTGTTTTGAGAGAATGAAGCTAACATACAACAAGAAGCATGGAGAATAGGACACAAAGAATCCGGAAGTGATTTAAACCCTAAAGTCTCAGAAGTTGCCCCAACCCCTGCTTTCTCAAGGCTTGGTTGTTCTAATGTTTCTTTAATTCTGTAATATGTTCCCCTTATCTCATTTTCTAAAGGCTCTTTGAGGTGGGTTTCTATCACTGGTACACAGTAAAATGCTGACTTACACAGATCCTGCAGGTGCCTTTAGAGAAGGGAGGGGGGACAACTGTCAAAATGATGTCTCCACACACCTAAAGAAAAAAAATAAATCCCTCAATCCCCACTCTGGTCCTAGCCCAACCAAATTCAAGTTTTGTTGCCCATGAAAGCAATATGATTGGTATCATTTGCCTAAGAAGCCAAGAAGATGTTTCTCCACAATTTACAGAATAACCCGTTCTTAAGTCCAGAGCTTGTGTGGGAAAGCCCTGGGCTCCTTGCACATTCACTGTGCCTCTTGAAGCCAGAATATCTTTAAGAAGGCCAGTGGAGGGAAATGACATGAATAGAGCAATTTGGGTTGACTGGAGAGCAGACAAGTGCAAGTAAGAGACAACAGCAGGAAAGAAAAGATTTCTGAGCAGGAGTAGCCTGCTACTGTAGGCTGCTCTTTTAGCTCATGGAACCCAATAATAATTTTCCCCAAGTTTCATATTTCCTGCCAGTTGAATCCTATAATTACATGTGTAGGGAGGTCTGAATTACTTTGCTTGTCAAAGAGGAGTGTTGTTTATAAGCCAAAAGCCAACATACTACTTGGTCCTCAAGTCAAGAGAAGATGGATCTATCTGAATAGAAATAAGGGAATACCTAAAAACTCCCAGTTAATGCCAAGATAATCTGGAATTTTTAATTTCTCCAAAATCTCATCATAATGTTTTATTTATCATAAGGCCTCACAAGAATTAATCCTGTCACACTTTAAAATTTGAACTGTGACAAAGAAATATTTCAGCTAAAAAACATCCATCTTGAAAACCAAAACAGTAATGTAAACCTACTACAGAATGTGTCACCCGTAAAACACAACAGATACAGAGACTAGGAATAAATATAAAAATGGGCTTGATAATTTTCCCTAAAGCTTGGAAACTTTCTCAACATACCACAGAGTATACTACTATTTTATTTCTCAGGGCTATTTAGTAAAAATCTTCTATAAGAATTCCTAAAAGTGGTGGTCTTTCAACTCCTCCATCAGTATCCACTCCTGATGCCTACCCTCTTCTGTTGATACTTTTTTGTTAACAATTGTATTTGCGTTTTCTATATTTGATATTTCAGAACTTTCTCCATGCTTTATAAGGAAGTTGCCTAGTCTAAGGGTTTTTGTTTGTTTGTTTCTGTCTCTAGGTATTTAAAAAATCATTTTGTTATGTTAGTCCCTTCTTAGTTTCAAGGATGTCTGAAATTAAATACATTTGTAGAAATGGTTGTTAACTCCTTACTGTTGAACTCATTTTTTCTAGGTACTATTGAATATATGTCTGGAATTAATCTTTAAGGTAATTAATTTTATCATTTGCACATGTCACACCTCATATCCTCACATACTCATTTTAAAAAAACTTATATTTTAATACTTAATTTTTAACTTTATTTTATAGAAAGTTATTTTTTCCTTTAATTAATTCAAAGGAAACATTTTCTAATTTTCTACTAATATTTATATATACACTTTCCTGGTAACCCTATTCTACTAAACATAGATTTATAAATGTCAGAACAAACAACTCCTTATATGTGTCATTTAATAGATTTTTATTTTCTACTTCAATTTTCCCCAGATCCACTCAATTTTCTTTAAACAATTAGATATTAAACTTTATCCTTCAAACTATATTGATCTAAATGTGATTCATGTTGTCAATTGAGTTTTTAAAAATGTATCAGCCTGTATTCACACATAATTCAAGATGTGTGTAGTTTCCTAGTCTTCTGCCCTTTTGCCCTGCATAATGTATAGTAAATCCATAAGTACACGTAGCATATGTCAGAGTGAATTATTGAACTAAAAATTTAATATATGATCTGAAGAAAATATGACATTTTCACAGAAGGCAAACCATGAATCTCTTTGGGGCAATTTAATTTGACTCCTAGACTCTTATTTCAAGTATTTTTTCAAAGCATGCTGTTCTATATCTTTTACTTATAAATATATATTATTTGGCAGTTAATAAAAGTAAAAGTATTATATAAATGTTAAAGAAGGCCTTCATTTTTCTGCAGAAACTTTAAAATGTACTGGTGTGCAAATGTATGACAACTAGTAGAGTGCTTATATTGGCTAGTATTTGATTTGCTTTGATGTTTTCCAAATCTTTCTCCCACAATATACTTTTTTTATATCAATAATACACAAGCACATATCTAAATTAAAATAAAATGGAAGCATGTAAGAAAAAAGTGAATATTCCCTTTTATTCATTATGGCCCCATCTCACACATGTACACACACACCATTATACTGTGTTTAGTAGTTTGATTTTTTTGTTGTGGTTTGTTTAGATTCCACCTATAAGTGATACCATACACTACTTGTCTATCTCTCTTATTTCAGTTAATGTAATACCCTCCAGGTTCATTCATGTTGTCACAAAAGGCAGAATCTCCTTTATTTAATGGCTGAATAATATTCCATTGTGTATGTGTCTGTGTGTGTGTATTACACTTGCTCTATCCATTCATCCATTGATGGACACTTAAATTTTTTATATGTCTTGGCTATTGTAAATAATGCAGCAGTGAACATGGGAGAGCAACTATTACTTTGAGATACTGATTTAGTTTCCTTCAGATATACAACCAGAAGTGGGACTGCTAGATCATATGGTAGTTTGATTTTAAAATTTGTGAGAGACTTCCATATTGTTTTCCATCATAGCTATACCAATTTACATTCCACTAACAGTCCACAAAGGTTTTCTTTTCTCTACATCCTTACCAACACTATCTCTTGTCATTTTGTTAGTAGCCATCCTAACAGGTGTGATGTGATATCTCATTGTGGTTTAAATTTGAATTTCCTTGATTATTAATGATATTGAGAACCTTTTTGTGAATCTGTTGGCCATTTGTATATCTTCTATGGTAAAATGTCCAGTCAGTTCCCTTTACATTTTTTAATCTGGTTATTTGGGTTTTTGCTATTGAGTTGTGAGCTTCTTATATATTTTAGTTATTAATCACTCATCAGATATATGGTTTGTAAATATTTTCTTCATTCCATAGAATGCCTTTTCATTGTGTTGGTTGTTTCTTTTGCTGTGCAGAAGCTTTTTAGTTTGATGTAGTCTCACTTGCTTTTGTTGTTGTTGCTTATGCTTTTGGTGTCATATCCAAAAAATCATGGCCAAGATCAACGTCAAGGAGTTTTTTCCATACGTTTTCTTCTAGAAGCTTTATAGTTTCGTGTTCTACATTTAAGTCTTTAATCTTTTTCAAGTTAAATTTTGTGAGTGGTGTAAGATAAGCATACAATTTTATTATTTTACATGTGGATACCCCAGCACCATTTTCCAAGCTATCTACAGAAGAGACTATCCTTTCCTCAGAGTGTTTTCTTAGCTACCTTGTCAAATATTAGTTGACCATATATGTGTGAGTTTATTTCTGGCCTCCCTATTCTGTTTCATTAGTCAATATATGTCTTCTGTTTAATCCTTTTTATTTCTGTGGCATATCTGTTGTAATATCTCCTCTTCTATTTCTGACATATTTGGGGCTTCTCTGTTTTGTTAACTTAATTACTTTACCGAAAGTTTTTTCAATTCTGTTTATTTTTTCTAGCTCTTAGTTTTGTTGATCTTTTCTATTGTGTTGCTAGTCTATTTCATTTATTTCTGGTCTGATCTTGCTATTTCTTTTCTTCTGCTACCTTTGGACTTTGTTCTTTTTTTATTTACTTGAGGTATAAAGTTAAGATATTTGAGATCTTTTTTTTCTTAATGTAGGCATTTATCACTATAAATTTCCCTCCTAGACCTGCTTGTGCTACCTCCCAAAAGTTTCAGTATGTTGCATTTCCATTTTCATTTATCTCAAGATAATTTTTGATGTCCCTTTTTATTTCTTATTTGATGCACTGACTGTTCAAGAATGTGTTTTTAATTTCTACATATTTTTGAATTTTCTAGATTTCTTCTATTATTGATTTCTAGTTTCACACCATTGTGGTCGTAAAAACTACTTAACATGAATTCAAACTTCCTAAACTTGTTAAAACGAGTTTTAACAAGATTTTTTGTGTGACATACCATATGATCTATCCTGAAGAATGCTGCAGTGCACTGGAAAAGATGTATATTCTGCTGCTGTTGGATGGAATGTTCTAAATATGTCTATTAAGTCCAATGGTCTAAAGTTTTGTTTTAGTCTAATATTTCCTTGTTGATTTTCTGTCTGATGATCTATTCATTGTTGAAAGTAGAGTACAGAAGTCCCCAACTATAATTGCATCTGTTGGATGGAATGTTCTAAATATGTCTATTAAGTCCAATGGTCTAAAGTTTTGTTTTAGTCTAATATTTCCTTGTTGATTTTCTGTTTGATGATCTAGTCATTGTTGAAAGTAGAGTACAGAAGTCCCCAACTATAATTGCATTGCTGTCTATTTCTGCCTTCACATCCATTAATATTTGCTTAATATATTTAGGTGTTCTTATGTTGGATGTGTATATATATATATATATATATATATATATATATTTATATATATATATATATATATATATATATATATACACACACATATATTTATTCATTTATAATAGTTATGTCCTCTTGGTAGATTGACATCTTTGTTTTTTGTCTCCTGTTACAGTTTTTGACTTAAAATCTATTGTGTTTGATGCACAAATATAGCTACTCCTGCTCTCTTTTGGTTTCTATTTCCTGGGAATAAATTTTTTCCATTCTTTCACTTTCAGTCTATGTGTGTCCTTAAAGCTGAAGTGAGTCTCTTGAAGGCAACACATAAATGGGTGTTGCTTTTATCCATTCATCCAGTCTATGCCTTTTGATTGGAGGACTTAATTCATTTAAATTAATTTAAATTAATTATTGATAGGTAAGGACTTGCTATTGCTATCTTGTAAATTGTTTCCTGGTTTTGTTTTGTTTTGTAATTTTGTGTGCCTTTCTTCCTCTTTTACTGTCTTCCTTTGTGATTTGATGATTTTTCATGGTGTGGAGGGTTCTGTGCCTGAGACACAGAGGAACATGGAACAGACACAGAGCCAGGGTCTGGAACACAGGCACATATGGAGAAGCTGTGGCTCTGGGTCTGAAGCATGAACAGGATTGGGGGGAGCTGACAGCCCTCATCCCAGCAGCTTTTTCTGGGGTTGGGGGTCTCAGTAGCATCTCCCTTCCCAGAGTTCTGTGTTAGTGATGAGTGTTGGTTTACTCAATGAAAAATGTTGCTGCTGTCCTCTATAGAACCAGCCATTGGAGTCTACACTGACAAATGCTACAATGTCCTCTGCTGTGAAAGCTGTGGAAATTCTGTGGTGGTCATGGGGATTACTAAGATCTTCAGTGGAAAGGGTTGCCAGGGTCCTCTACAGAGCAAGCCACTAGGGACCATGATGGCACCCACCATGTTGCTCATTCAAACAGTCCCCACTCTTCTTTGTTCTTAGCTGTTTCCAGATATTTCCACTGAGCTGATCTCCCTAGCAATCATTTCTGTGCAGTTATTCCCCTTTTTTTGCTCCACTGTTCTGCTATGGGTTTTTAATTAGACTCTGGGGCCTTCCCAGGGTTATTTTCAGTCATACATAACTGCTTAATTATTGTCTTCATTGGGGGAGGAAGGCTAGTATCTCCTACTCACCATCTTGCCAACATCACCACTAAAATTTGTTGTTTTAAACCATCAAGTTTGTGGCAGCAAATAGAAAATAAATGCAAATTGTTTAGTAAGTATGAGTGATGGAGACTCATTAGTCCAGGGAGACTATCCTGGATTATCTAGGTGGGCCCAATCTAAACACATAAATCCTTAAAAGCAGAGAACCTTTTCTAGCTATGGTCAGAGAGGAAGATATGAATACAGAAGAATGATCAGTGAAATGCAATAGTGTTGGTTTTAAAGGTGGAGGAAGTGGGCTATAAGCCAAGGATTATGTATTCCCTGTAGAAGCTGGAAAATGTAAGGAAATGGATTCTCCCCTGGAGTCCCTAGAAAGGAACACAATACTGCTGACATCTTGATTTTTAGCTTGCTGCAATATCCACATATTTCACAATAATCAAAAGAGATTACAGGCATATTGCACCAATGTAAGAGTGAGGAGTCTAAGCATGCCCAGACCAACACACCTCCTATGTCAAAGACTGAGGTTGGCCTAAGGCTGACAAACTTATGGAGGTTTTATCCCCACCCTTCGCCCCACCTCAAACAATCAAATATCCAAGTTTTTTAAAAAGTCTGATGGACACTTTTCTTATGGTATCTTATTTTTATTTATTTTATTTTTTTTCTAGCCATGCCACACAGCTTGCAGGATCTTAGTTCTCCAACCAGAAATCGAACCTGGTCCCCCAACTGAGAGCAACGAGTCCTAACCACTGGACTTCCAGGGAATTTCCTTCCTATGGTATCTTAGAAAAATCATTACATGATCTAAAAAGTGGTGCAATATCATTTGTTCATTCAACAAATGTTTATTGATCTTTACTAGCTGTCAAGTACTATAGTAATCACTGTAGATACAACTATGAATATAACAGTGACTGCTCTCAAGAAACTCTTCAGATTGAGTAAGAGATTGGTAAATAAATAGAAAGTTTCATTATGGAAGGAAGGGGGTATCATAATAAGGATAATCTCATGGAGCAATGAGATAAAACAGAAGGGGCTCCTAGTCCAGGTTTTGACGAGAAATTCTTTCCTAAAAAATTGTAGGAACATTAAGAAATTGTAAGAATGATACTTCCAAGCTGAGAAATGAATGATGAGTAAAATTATATTTAGAGAAGAATAAGCCCTAATATTTTTTTTTTTCTGGTCAAAACAGAGAATAAAAAGAAAACAGCAAAAAGAAAAAAAAAGTAATAAGGGGACAGTTTTTGCAGAATTTTATAAGCCACACTTAGGAATATGGAGACCACATATGTATTTGAAGAGGAGGAGTAACATAATTATATATGCATTTTAAAAAATATTTCACAGAGAATTGATTAATGCAGGATGTAACAAGAAATCAAAATACCAGTTAAGAATTCAGCAAGGTAGCAGGACACATACAGAAATCTGTCGCATGTCTTTACACTAACAACAAAATATGAGAAAGAGAAAGTGAAACAACAATCCCTTTTTAAATTACATCAAAGAAACCTCAAACAGTTAACAATAAACCTGACAAAGGAGGTGAAAGACTTATATGCTGAGAACTATAAAACACTGATAAAGGAAATTGAAGATGATTTAAAGAAATGGAAAGATATCCCATACTCTTGGCTTACAAGAATTAATATTGTTAAAATGGCCATACTACCCAAAGCAATCTACAGATTTAATAAAATTCCTATCAAATTACCCATGAAATTTTTCACAGAACTGGAACAGATAATCCTGAAATTTATATGGAACCATAAAAGACACAGAATTGCTAAAGTAATCCTGAGGAAAAAGAACAAAGCTGGAGGCATAACCCTCCCAGACTTCAGACAATACTGAAGTCACAGTATTCAAAACCGTATGGTGTTGGCGCAAAAATAGACATATGGATAAATGGAACAGAATAGTGAGCCCAGAAATAAACCCATACACTTATGGTCAATTAATCTTCAACAAAGGAGGCAAGAATATACAGTGGAGAAAATAATTTCTTCAATAAGTGGCGTTAGGTAAACTGGACATCCATATGTAAATGAATGAAGTTAGAACACTCCCTCACACCATACACAAAAATAAACTCAAAATGGCTTAAAGACTTAAATATAAGACACGACACCATAAAACTCCTAGAATAGAACATAGGCAAAGCATCTCTGACGTAAGTTGTAACAATGTTTTCTTAGGTCAGTTTCCCAACGCAAAGAAATAAAAGCAAAAATAAACAAATGGGACCTAATTAAACTTATAAGCATTTGCACAGGAAAGGAAACAATAAAGAAAATAAAAAGACGACCTATGGACTGAAATAAAATATTTGCAAATGATGCAACTGACAAGGTCTTAATTTCCAAAATATATGAACAGTTCATACAACTCAACAACAAAAAATCAAACAACTCAATCAAAAAAATGGGCAGAAGACCTAAATAGACATTCCTCCAAAGAAGACATACAGTTGGCCAACAGGCACATGAAAAGATGCTCAACATTGCTAATTATTAGAGAAATGCAAATCAAAACTACAATGAGGTATCACCTCACACCAGTCAGAATGGAAATCATTAAAAAGTCTACAAATGATAAATTCTTGAGAGGATGTGGAGAAAAAGGAACCCTCCTACACTATTGGTGGGAATGTAAATTGGTACAGCCGCTATGGCAAACAGCATGGAGGTTTCTCAAAAAACTAAAAATAGAGCTACCATATGATCCAGTAATGCTACTCCTGGACATATATCTAGAGAAAACTCTAATTTGAAAAGATACATGCACCCCAATATTCATAGCAGCACTATTTACAATAGTTAAGATATGGAAGCAACCTAAATGTCCATGGACAGGTAGGTAAATGGATAAAGAAGATATATATATATATATACTACTCAGCCATAAAAAAGAATTAAATAATGCCTCTTGCAGCAATATGGATGGACCTAGATATTATCATGCTAAGTGAAGTAAGTCAGTTAGAGAAAGATAAATACCAACTGATGTCACTTATATGTGGAATTTGATATGTGAAATATGATACAAATGAACTTATTTACAAAACAGAAACAGACTCATAGATGTAGAAAACAGACTTATGATTACCAATGGGGAATGGCAGTAGGGGAGGGATAAATTAGGAGTTCGGGGTTAGCAGATACAAACTACTATATATAAAACAGATAAACAATGAGGTCCTACTGTATAGCACAGGGAACTATATTCAATATCTTGTAATAAACCATAATGAAAAAGAATATAAACATAACTGAATATAAAAAAGAATATATATATATATATAACTGAATCACTTTGCTGTACACCCAAAACTAACACATTTTAAATCAACTATAATTCAATATTTTTTTTAAATAAAGAATACCAGTTAAGAGATGTTGCAATAATATTTGGAAGAGATAATGACATGACCTTGTAAAATTACAGAGATAAAAAGAGATGAATAATTTTGAAAGATATTCAAAAGTTATAATGATAGCACTTGGTGATTATTTTGGTTACTTATAAGCAAACTATCCCAAAATTTAGTGGTATAAAACAATAGTAAAAATTATTTTTATTACTCATATATTTATGGGTCAAGAATTCATCCATTTTTAAGAAGAGACTGACCATTTTTGCTTCAGATGGTGTCAACTGGGATGGCTTAACCGGGGTTAGAAAGTTCATGATACTCTTATTCAGTGTCTGAGGTCATGGTGCTGGCTGTCGGCTGGGAACCTGGTTCTCCTGCCTGTGACCTCTCTACATCTCTGTACATGGTCTCTGATCACTCAATAATCCAGCTCAAGCTTCTTTACACTGTGATGTGCTTCAAAGAGAATAAAAATGGAAGATGTGGGCCCTTTTAAGGTCTAAGCTGAGAAGTCTCACAGTGCCACTTCTACCACATTCTCTTCATCAGACAGGTTGCAGAGTTGACTAAAATTCAGGGAAGGGGAAGTAGACTTCAACCCCTTGATAGACAAATGGCAAAGTCACATTTTAAAAGGGCATGTGAGTGGGAAATTGAGGGGAATCAAGACATCAAAGGCATTACTTAATTAAATGAAGGGATGAAGTTATCATTAGTGGTATGGAGAAAGTAACAGGAGGAAGACCAATTTGAGGGGAGCACAACACGCTAGATTTTGGGTATATAGGTATACAGATGTATACAGATACCTAAGCGATACCCAAAATAAGATTATAAATCAAATAATTGTATTACTATTTTTTGATGTTCTAAGTACTTTACAAATTGTTAACTAATTGTCATGACAACACTATGAAAAGAAGGTATTGCTATTGCTTTTATTATCCTCATTTTGCCCATGGAGGTCAAGTTACATGCCCAAGTTCACACAGCTATTAAGGGACAGAAGCAGATTAAAGCCCAAGTAGTCCGGCTCCACATTTCTTAGCTGAACTACTTTTCTTTGCTAATTTTCAGTTAGATAGATAAACTTGTTTTTCTAGAGCTCAAGAAAAATATTAGATGATTTGGATACTTATAATATTTCAATGTTTAAATCAGAAATGAGTGAAATTAAAATTTAAAAAAATTAACCTAGGGAAATATATATAGGGCTGAAGGATATAACCCTTTTCTTATTATCTTATATGTTTTCAGACATAATAGCAGGAACGATATGAACCTCTGATCTTACGGCAGAAATATTCATACAACACACATATTCTGGTGAGCTATTTAATTGTCCCTGGGAGTAAATAGACAGTAGTTAAGTGAAAATGCTATTCTGTCTCAATGTTGTGAAGTTTTAAGTTATTGCAGATGCAAAGTCCAGAGATGCCAGTTATAAGATATTTTTGGCTAACTTTTGTCCTTTAGTATGCCATTTACACAATAGTGTGTGTTCAAAGAGCTTACTGTCTTTTAAACTCCTGTGATATTGTGATTTAATAAAAAACATATATTTGGTTTTGTCCCTGGTTCCTGCACAGAGTTCCTAAAATCCTTGGAATTTCTTAGAGGGGTAAGAGAAGCATCTTTTGTTATTCATAATAAGCCCTTTTCAATCATACCTGAGCTTATGCTAATAAGGTAAACCATGGGTGATGGAAGCCGGTTGCCAGTGAGCCAACCAACTTTTAGCTCCAGCCCCAGACCTCCAGGGAGGGAAAAGGAGCAGAAGATTAAGCTCAATTATAATGGCCAATAATGTAATCAACTATGTCTATATAATGGAACTTCCATAAAACTTTAAACAGTGGGGTTCTTAGAGTTTCTGATTGCTCAACACATAGAGGTGCTAGGAGCATGACAGATCCAGAGAGAGCATGGAAGCTTCACACCCCCTCCTCCACACCTTGCCCTATGCATCTCTTCCATCTGGCTGTTTCTGAGTTGTATCTTTTCACAATAAACTGGTAACCTGGTAATAAACTGTTTTCCTGAGATGTCTAGCCTTTCTAGCAAAAGATCAAACCTGATGAGAGGTTCGTGGGAACCCTCAATTGATAGCTCACTAGTCAGAAGTACAGGTGACAACCTGACACTTGCGATTAGTGCTTGTAGTGGGGGTCGGGGACTGTTTTGTGGGACTGAGCCATTAACCTGTAAGGTCTGCACTAACTCTGGGCAGTTAGTGTCAGAACTGAGTTAAACTGTGGCACACCCAGTGTGTGTCCACTGAGAATTGGAAAACTGCTTGGTGTGGAAAAATCCATACTCCTGGTGGCAGAAGTGAAGAGAATGCAGAGAAAAAGAGGGTAGTTTAACTCCACACAACATGACAGAACATTCTGGGAACAATGACTGCTATCAGATGTCCCTGAGTATTGATTGCTAAGGCATTTTCAAAGTGCAGAAATCTTTGCTTTTAGTTTAAATTTGGCTCATTCCTGGAAACCTGACTTTGATACCAATCCAAAATTCCCCTGTTACTTGTATAGTACATTCCCATAAAGAAGATGGGGGTGAACTTTATCAAAAAATTTTTTACTGGCTTAGACCAGGGAAAAATACCCAATGAACCTATCAATTTGTTCTCTTTGAAAATGAATTCAGCTTATTATATCAACTCTATAAAACTGAATTCCTAAATCTCAATTATATCTCTATAGCAATTATTTTTTTTAATCAATGAGTTTACAAAACACTTCAATAACAATTCCTTTTATAAGTCACTTCTCAAAATCTGAGCAAGCATTTTTAGACAGTTCAGGTTCTGGGAATCATTCTGAAAAACTTGAATTAGAACATGATGATGGTGACACCAGAGTGTGAGCCAGACAGTTGAATCTGTCCTAAGGTCAAAAACTAAATCTTTAACCCCAGGCAGCTGTCACTCAGGTTCAATATTTTGTCAGAGAAGAAGTAGGGCCCATTGTAGCATCATATCTCTTATCACAATTTGTGTGTGGAGGAGAGAGCATTGAAAATGAATAAAAAAGCAAAAAACAAATTTATATTAAAGTACACACTCTTTTGCCTGTGAATTGGCAGAATTGTATTTATATGCAGAAAGAAGCATTCTTTAACATATTGCTAGCCTAGATCTGACAGTCAGGAAATAGTTTAGTGTTAACATCCGCTGGAATAGAGCCCAAAACTTCCTACTTACTCACAGTTGCTGTTCATGCCTGCAATATCCAGTGGAGAGATCCTTGTGTTCAACCTTCACAGTGTGTGGCCCAGACCAGGACCACAAGGCAAACATTCCTAGGCTTGGTAACCTGCTGACTAAGAGTTTTCCTTTGGATGCAAGAGAATTTCCCACTAGTCCCTGCTGCCTCTCTTTTAGCATTACTCTAATTTCTAACCCTAAACCGGGGTATAAGAGCAATCCAGAGAGGATCTAAACAAACTAAGCTCATTCTCATTCCAGGCTTTTGAACATGCTACTTTTTTACCTAAGATACACTTTCTTCTTCTATATTCAAAAAAATTGCTATTATCTCTTTAAGTCTCAACTTAAGCATCACTTTATCTACAGAGATTTCAGTAGTAACCTGCTCATTTAGGCAGGAGCCACTTTCATGTGTTTCTGTTATATTTTATATTTTTCCTGATTTTTTTTTTTAGCTAGAAAAATTTACTTATACGTACTCACAGAAGGGTAAGGAAGATTATAACAAATTGATCCGCAACTAAGAATTAATTAATATTTAAATTTAATTCTTCTCTGTGGAGTCCAGAAGAATTAAATCTCTATCCTTAGTCCTATTTGCCTCTGGCCTTGACCTAAGGTAACTACTATCAGGAGTTTAATTTCAACACTTTAAATCCACTTCTAATTTTTGCACACACATACACACAAAAATTTCACTGAAAATAATATACCTTTGCATTGTATATGTTGTACATTTAGAGAAATAAAGAGGAAGGGGGTGAACTTTATCAAAAAAATTTTTACTGGCTTAGACCAGGGAAAAATACCCAATGAACCTATCAATTTGTTCTTTTTGAAAATGAATTCATTTGTGTTGCAAACAACATGTTTTTGTAATATATCCAAGTCAATAGTTATGGATGTAACTCATTATTTTAAATTACTGTGGCTTATTACATAATTCTTCTCTTGTATTTCACACATGTATACTGAATTTATTGACTGTTTATTTCTCAGAAAACTTCATGAAATTATGAACTTTGATCACTGGTGTTTCTCTCATTGCATAGCATAGTGCTTGCTATTCTACTGGCAAATAGTAGAATACTGATTGAAGTTTGCTCTTACATTTACCTTGAAATGAGATTTGTGTATATATTTGAAAATCTGATTATTCGATGGCCTCCTCTTGCTTCTACTAAAGTTTGTAGAGTAATTCAGAGAAGATATTGATGAGGTTTTGTCGATTTAGATCTTTGGTCTTAACTTAGTGAGACTTTTGAGAGCCTTATTAGTATCATATACTGCTGGGCAACTAGTAAGTTATGGCAAGCTGTCTGAAAATGCATGCTGAATGCAAGGGAGCTCCTGCCCAGCGGGCAGGTCTGACTGGAATGACACACTACTTCTGCTTTCTCTCCAAACTTCAATTTTATCAATATGACAGTGGGAGGTGATAATATTTCACCTCCAGGATTAAAATGAAATAACTCATGTAGAGCCGTTATGTAGTGTATGGTACACCCTGTGAATATAATGAACATTGGCGGTTATACAGATTACAAACTGTTAAGAGTCTCTACACTCTAGAATGCTGAGCAGTGCTATATATAAACATCTTCTGTGGGATAATCTCATTATGCTTTTTTGGAGAGACTTTAGAAACTCACTTTTACAATCACAAACAATACTCACTCTGCCCTTCCTATAAAGAATAAGAGTACAAGGAGGAGAGGCATTAGATTTAGTCAGACCAGAGTCCAAATACTGCTAACTGGTTAGTTGGGTACTTGGGCTAAGCTATTTCGCCTCCCTGAACCTCAGTTTTTCATCTGCCAATCGCAGGTTCTATCAGGGAGTGTCAGACTTCCTTGGCAGTCTAACATCATGACCTTCCCTGCCCCCAGCCTATGAAGGAGGAACCCTGATAAGAAAGCAAAGACAAAATAAAAATCACAAAGCACACACTGTGATAAGGGTGAGGTAAGTTCTTATGAGATAATTAAAGTCATTTTAATAGATCTGGACAACATCTTTCTTTCCACCTGTATATTTGTTGCACCTTATGTGTCAAGGTCAGCAGGGAGTATTTGGGATCCCTCTCCACCCATGTATCAAAAATAGGAACTAGATAGAAGCTAAATAAAGAATACATGGAGCAGAATCTTCAAGAACCTTATTCGGCTCAGCACCCATAAAGGCAGTATGCTGAGCACAGATATGGGGCAGATAGACGAGCTATAGGTAAAATGTGTGTCTCTGCTTATGGTAAACTTTGCCCATAGAGCCTTTGGGAACCAAGTAATAGTATGCAGTTGGTGGCTGGATCAAGACTTGGGGTCCAAGTCTTCACCATTAAATTTTCCAGAGACCTCATATTGGTACCAACATCACAGAGATGTTATGGGGTCTAAATGGAATCACATATAGAAAGGATTTTGCTTATCCTCTTCTTCCTACAAGTTTTCACTCTTAAGAATTTTGATAGGAGCAAATTCTAAGTAAAATGTTAAAATAAGCTGTGTTGTATTTGGCATTCTCCTTTCTACTTCTCCATCACCTGATATGTCATCTCTCTGTCCATTTTTGCAGATTCTTTGTCTAGTTAATCACAGGAGTTGGGTTTCTCCTTTGTTTCACCTTTATAAATATGAGACTTTACCCAGCCTATGAGTAATCATGGATCTCAGCACCCTCAAGCCAATAATATTTAGCAATGTTCTTACTATCCAATCAACTAATCATCATGCCTTATCCAAAAACTTACCCTATGCAATTATGATTGAGTATAGACTCTTTAAGAAAGAATTTACTTCATCAGTCACTCACCCAGAACTAGCTATTATGAAAAACAAGCATCTATTAATAAGATGCTTTTTCACAGCTATTTCATTTTAAGGGAGGACTACTGAAGATTAAACAGGATTCCAAGCAATTAATTTCTATGTGGAATTTCAAGTATGGGAGCAATAAAAGTGTCTAGGTTATAGAAAGCACTCAAGATATAATTGCTGACTGATTGAATGAATGGAAAGATGAATGCATGAATGAGAGGTATTTTGTAAAGGGATGTCTTAATAGAATTTCTTAAACAATTGGACAATGTACCCCTGGACTTGATAGCTATTTCAGAAACCGAAAACCTTCACCTACCTTCTACCTATACTTGTTTCCAAGAATGCTCATGGGAGATCTGGCAGTGCAACACATCCCAGGGTGGTAAAGGAGAATGAGTCACTGACCTTAGGTGATACCTGGAATGTGACCTGCAGACTGGAGTACACCTACCTTTTAAAATGTTTATTCTTACAAAGATCCTGAGCATTTATGGCTTTAAGGTGGGAATTCTCTCAGGCTTAGGACTTAAATTAAAGCCATACAGAGTCAGCTTCAATAAGGGCCTCTGTTTCTCAAATTTTTTGACTACCACTTAGAAAGATAGCACTGTACTGGGAGGTTACTCTTTTTGATCAGTCTCAACATTTTTCCAGCTATTCTCAACTCCCATTCAAAAGATTCTCCCACTAGAATTACATGAATATTGTGCACCTAAGGTGAATACGATGTTTGGAACAACAAATTATTGATTTCCCATTGTGTAACTTCCATTTATTTTAAACCAAAATGCAAGAAAGGGAAAGAGTTGGTAAGAGAGGACACTGATCTAACGCTTTCCAGTGATTCTTAAAAATTTCACACGTTTCCAGTGTTGAATTCTGTTGAAAGATACTTATTTCAGTCACATTTTGGCTTTATACATCTCTTCAAAATCTGTTTTTTTAAAAAAAAAATCTAAAACCTTTCTTAAAGCTTAGTTCCTCTAGCCCAGAGTGATTCTAAAATTGATATGGAGAACATTAAACCTTAGCTGTTTGCCCAATGCAGTGTAATTCATCATAGTTGGTTTAATTCTTAGGACTTACTCCAAAATAGCCTCTAAAAGTATTGGCTGCTCCATAAATGCATGAAAAAGGCAGCTCTCTACCACCTCCAGCAACATGTACTTTGCTTTTGCAATCCTGTTATTATTCCAGCCTAAGAGTAATTTCAAATCCTCTTGAGCAATGTTCTACCATTTGTATATTCTATTATCTTGCTAAACATTTCCTAAACTGCTTTTCTCTTCATCCCCAAAGGTCAGAAGCATTTTACCAAGATATTTTTCTCAGTTAACATTATTTTATAAAACTACAGTAAATACATTTAACCATTGGTTGTTTTGTTGTCTTTGTCTCTGTCTCATTTACTTGAGCAATTGTTGAAGACTTTGGCATTTGATTCCTTTAGATCAGGAGGTTTTTGGGGTATTTTTCTCAGGTTTTATCATTTTTATCACCTAACAGTTAAGTTAATCACTCTCCTCATTATCAACTTCTAGATAATTTTTTATCCATCCATTTGTTAATTCTCTCATTTAAAGTCTCACTTAATAATGCAAAAAGCAACAAAAACAAACATAAAAAACCTTACTTTGTGCTACCAGACTATTCTAAGCACCATATATATATATATATATATATATATATATATATATATATATATAATCATTGCATCTACATTTCACAATAACTTTATAAGGTTGGTTCTACTATACTCATTTTACTGATAGAACTGAGGCTCAGAGAAATTAGTTTAACTTACCCAAATTTACACAGATAAATAGTACAAGCAGAATTGCAACAACTAAGTTTTGCTTTCAAATCCTGAGTTTTAGCCACTATACTATTCTATATTTATCAATGAATCACTATTTTGAGACATGGTGCTAGCTGGAAGGAGAGAAAAATGAATTAAAAAAAAAAAACAAAAAACTTCCTTCACAAAGCTTTCAGTAGATAGCAATAGAAGAAAAAAAATCTATATACACCAAAAACTGTAATACCTGGTATAAATATGACACAAATTTGGGAAAGATAAAACCCCTTCAAATGGAGGTTGAAAAGTTCCTGATGATTGAGGATGGTAGGTCAAATGAAACTTTTCATAAAAAAGGAGAAAGAAAAGATAGGGTGAATTTATTGGTTCACATAACTGCAATGTCCAAGAGTAGATCTGATGTCCAGTAAGCTTGATTGTGTGTTTAAATGGTGTGACTAGACCTCACTTTTTTTCTCCTTCTACTTCTTAGACTTATGTCTTCAGTATTGGTCCCATTCCCCTTTATGGTTCCAAAGCTTTGAGGCAATATACTTCCTGGTTTATGCCCAGGAAGAGAAAATCTTCTTCCTCAATAACTCACTCAAAATGTATGGAATTTATATTGGTCATGATAAGCCTGACTTGAGTCATCTATCTCCTAAATCAATCATTGTTGCCCAAGGGAGAAGGTATGCTAATTGGCTTAATTTAATTACGGATTACCTCTGGATTTTGGATGGGGTCAGCTGGAGGCACAAAGCACACAGTATGGAAAATCAGGATATTATCAGAAAAGGGAAGAAAGTAATGTCCATCACTAAGGATTTGCAACTTAAGATATCATGATTCGTGTATTTTTGTACTAAACAGAAAAAATTATATTTAATAATTTAAAATTTTGAAATGGTACTCTCAAAACCCATTTACTGATATGTTTTCCACTGACTTGATATGAATTGATTCTTTATAAATTAACAATCCACCATCATGAAAATATGCCTTATTTTCTTCTGAGCTTCTCTTGTCTTGTTATTCCCCTCAATGGAACTATGTTCTCTAGCTAAAGAGCACAGCTTAAACTCATTCTCAGGATGCCTTTCCTGACTACACTGTCCTATCATGCTGCCTTTGCCAAATTCTGATACTATTCTCTGCATTTCACTCACATTTAGTATCACTGCTTGTAGTTATTTGTCTTTGTGTATATGGGTTGTCTCTTCAATCTGATGAAAATCTTCCTGAAGTCTGTACCTGACAATCCAGGCCAGTTGTGTATTAAAAATAAAGGACAATTATAATTGAAGTTACAAACACTGTTCATTGTTGGTAATGCTTGTCAACTTGGTCGGGTGGCAGAAGACCTAGAAAGGCCTTGAAGTAATTATATTGCAAAATGAGAAAAAAAGTATATCTGATTTTATGCAACTAGAAATATTATTGTATGATACATTAGCTATCATCCTAGAATTTATCAGATGATAATAAAAAGCAACAAAGTTAAAAAAAAAAAAACTTTTGAGAGGGAAAATACAAAAATTTATTAGTGTATACGTATTGATGTTTTTCTGTTATATTTTGCCTTGCTTTGTTTTTCGGTGAAGTGGGGGAAATATAAGCCTTTTAAAATATTAGTGATATAAGTCCTTGATCACCTCACAAGGCCTTGGAGTTCTATGGGGCCACAGTGTGGAACCCTCTGTCACAGTAGCAAAATGTTTATTCTTACATCAACCTGTGAGATAGGTAATGACTACATGTGTTATTAAGTACAATGGAGTTCAGACTGCCTCAGTTACACTATTAAGAGCATGGTCTCAAAATCTCAGATCAGGGAGACCTTCAAGATGGCAGAGGAGTAAGATGTGGAGATCACCTTCCTCCCCAAAAATATATCAGAAATACATCTACATGTGGAACAACTCTTACAGAGCACCTACTGAATGATGGCAGAAGACCTCAGACTTCCCAAAAGGTAAGAAACTCCCACGTACCTGGGTAGGGCAAAAGAAAAAAGAAAAAAACAGAGACAAAAGAATAGAGATGGGACCTGCACTTCTGGGAGGGAGCTGTGAAGAAGGAAAAGTTTCCACACACTAGGAAGCCCCGTCACTGGTGGGGACGGGGGGGGGGGGGGGGTGGGTGGGCGGGGTGGAAGCTTCAGAGCCACGGAAGAGAGCACAGCAACAGGGGTGTGGAGGGCAAAGTGGAGATATTCCTGCACAGAAGATCAGATCCGACCAGCACTCACCAGCCTGAGAGGCTTCTCTGTTAGCCCGCTGGGGCAGGTGGGGGCTGGGAGCTGAGGCTCCGGCTTCGGAGGTCAGATCCCAGGAAGAGGACTGGGGTTGGCTACATGAACACAGCCTGAAGGGGACTAGTGGGCCACAACTAGCCAGAAGGGAGTCCGGGAAAAAGTCTGGAGCTGCCTAAGAGGCAAGAGACTGTTGTTTCAGGATGTACGAGGAGAGGGGATTCAGAGCACCGCCTAAACAAGTTCTAGAGACTGGCGTGAGCCGCCGCTATCAGTGCAGACATCAGAGACCGGCATGAAACACTAAGGCTGCTGCTGCAGCCACCAAGAAGCCTGTGTACAAGCACAGGTCACTATCCACACTGGGATATCCACACTATCCCTCCTGGGAGCCTGTGCAGCCCACCACTGTCAGGATTCCATGATCTAGGGACAACTTCACAGGGAGAACACACAGCATGCCTCAGGCTGTTGTAACGTCACTCTGGCCTCTGCAGCCGCAGGATCTCCCCGCTTTCTGTACCCCTCCCTCCCCCAGCCTGAGTGAGCCAGAGCCCTCTAATCAGCTGCTATTTTAACCCTGACCTTTCTGAGCTAAGAACAGACACCTTCAGGTGACCTACATGCAGAGGCAGGCCCAAATCCAAAACTGAACCTCAGGAGCTGTGCAAACAGAGAAGAGAAAGAGAAATTTCTCCCAGCAGCCTCAGGAGCAGCGGATTAAATGTCCGCAATCAACTTGATGTACCCTGCATCTGTGGAATATCTGAATAGACAACAAATCATCCCAAAGTTGAGGTGGTAGGCTTTGAGAGCAACTGTAGACTTGGGGTTTGCTTTCTGCATCTAATTTGTTTCTGGTCTTATGTTTGTCTTAGTTTAGTATTTAGAGTTTATTATCATTGGTAGATTTGTTTATTGATTTGGTTGCTCTCTTCCTTTATTTATATATTTAGATATATATATTTTTTCCTTTTTCTCTTTTTGTGAGTATGTAGGTGTATGCTTCTTTGTGTGATTTTCTCTGTATAGCTTTACTTTTACCATTTGTCCTAGGGTCCTGTCTGTCTGTTTCTTTCTTTCTTTCTTTCTTTTTTAAGTATAGCTTTTAGTGCTTCTTATCATTGGTGGATTTGTTTTTTTGTTTGGTTGCTCTCTTCTTTCTTTCTTATCTTTTATTACTTTTTTAATTATTTTTTAATTTTAATAACTTTATTTTATTTATTTTTCCTTCTTACTTTCTTTTGCTCTTACTTTCTATCTTTCTTTCTTTCTTTGTTCTTTTTGTTCTGAGCCATGTGGCTGACAGGTCTTCATGCTCCGGCTGGGTGTCAAGCCTGTGTCTCTGAGGTAGGAGAGCCTAGTGCAGGACTTTGGTCCACCAGAGACCTCCCAATTCCGTGTAATATCAAACAGCAAAAGCTCTCCCAGAGCTCTCCATCTCAATGCTAAGACCCAGCTCCACTCGATGACCAGAAAGCTACAGTGCTGGACACCCTATGCCAAACAACTAGCAAGACAGGAACACAACCCCACCCATTAGCAGAGATGCTGCCTAAAATCGTAATAAGGTCACAGACACCCCAAAACACACTACTGGATGCAGTCCTGCCCACCAGAAAGACAAGATCCAGCCTCATCTACCAGAACACAGGGACCAGTCCCCTCCACCAGGAAGCCTACACAGCCCACTGAAATACCCTTACTACTGGAGGCAAACACTGAAAACAATGGGAGCTACAAACCTGAGGCCTGTGAAAAGGAGACCCCAAACACAGTAAGTTAAGCAAAATGAGAAGACAGAGAAACACACAGCAGATGAAGGAGCAAGGTAAAAACCCACCAGACCTAACAATTGAAGAGGAAATAGGTAGTCTACCTGTAAAATAATTCAGAGTAATAATAGTAAAGATGATTCAAAATCTTGGCAATAGAATGGAGAATATACAACAAACATTCAACAAGGACCTAGAAGAACTAAAGAGCAAACAAAAAATGATGAATAACACAATAAATGAAATTAAAAATCTATAGACCGAATCAATAGAAGAATAACCGAGGCAGAAGAATAGATAAGTGATATGAAAGATAAAAGAGTGGAAATAAGTACCACAGAGCAGAATAAAGAAAAAAGAATGAAAAGAATTGAGGACAGTCTCATAAACCTCTGGGACATTAAACACACCAACATTTGAATTATGGGGGTCCCAGAAGAAGAAGGGAAAAAGAAAGGAAATGAGAAAATATTTGAAGAGCTTATAGTTGAAAACTTCCCTAATATGGGAAAGGAAATAATTAATCAAGTCCAGGAAGCACAGAGAGTCCCATATGGGATAAGTCCAAGGAGAAACCTAGCAAGACACATATTAATCAAATTATCAAAAATTAAATACAAAGAACAAATATTAAAAGCAGCAAGGGAAAAAAAAAAACAACATACAAGGGAATCCCCATAAGGTTAACAGCTGATCTTTCAGCAGAAATTCTGCAAGCCAGAAGGGAGTGGTAGGACATATTTAAAGTGATTAAAGGGAAAAAAAACAATAACCAAGATTACTCTACCCAGGAAGGATCTCATTCAAGTTCGATGGAGAAATTACAAGCTTTACAGACAAGCAAAAGCTAAGAGAATTCAGCACCACCAAACCAGCTTTACAACAAATGCTAAAGGAGCTTCTTTAGGCAGGAAGCATGAGAGAAGGAAAAGACCTACAATAACAAACTCAAAACAATTAAGAAAATAGTAATAGGAAATACATATCGATAATTACCTTAATGTAAATGGATTAAATGCTCCAACCAAAGGACATAAACTGGCTGAATGGATACAAAAACAAGACCAGTACATATGCTATCTACAAGAGACCCACTTCAGACCTAGGGACACATATGGACTGAAAGTGAGGGAAGAGAAAAAGATATTCCATGCAAATGGAAATCAAAACAAAGCTGGAGTAGTAATTCTCATATCAGACAAAATAGACTTTAAAATAAAGACTAATACAAGAGACAAAGAAGGACACTGCATCATGATCCAGGGATCAATCCAAGAAGAAGATATAACAATTGTAAATACTTATGCACCCAACATAGGAGCACCTCAATACATACGGCAAACACTAACAGCCATAAAAGGGGAAATCGACAATAACACAATCACAGTAGGGGACTATAAAACCCCACTTTTACCAATGGACAGATCATCCAAAATGAAAACAAATAAGGAAACACAAGCTTTAAAAGATACATTAAACAAGATGGACTTAATTAATATTTATAGGACATTCCATCCAAAAACAACAGAATACACTTTCTTCTCAAGTGCTCATGGAACATTCTCCAGGATAGATCATATCTTGGGTCACAAATCAAGCCTTGGTAAATTTAAGAAAATTGAAAATGTATCAAGTATCTTTTCCGATCACAATGCTATGAGACCAGATATCAAATACAGGAAAAAAAATCTTTAAACAAAATACAAAAGCATGGAGGCTAAACAATGCACTATTAAATAACTGAAAGGTCACTGAAGAAGTCAAAGGGGAAATCAAAATATACCTAGAAACAAATGACAATGAAAACACAATTATCCAAAACCCACAGGATGGAGCAAAAGCAAAAGCTTTCAACAAAATTCAACAGCAATTTATGACAAAAACGCTCCTAACAGTAGGCATAACAGGAACTTACCTCAACATAATGAAGGCCATATATGACAAACTCACAGCCAACATTTGTTCTCAATGGTGAAAAACTGAAACCATTTCCTCTGAGATCAGGAACAAGACAAGGTTGTCCACTCTCACCACTATTATTCAACACAGATTTGGAAGTTTTAGCCATGGCAATCAGAGAAGAAAAAGAAATAAAAGGAATCCAAATCGGAAAAGAAGTAAAGCAGTCACTGTTTTCAGATGATATTATAATATACATAGAGAATCCTAAAGATGCTACCAGAAAACTACTAGAGCTAATCAGTGAAATTGGTAAAGGAGCAGGATACAAATTTAATGCACAGAAATGTTTTGCATTCCTATACACTAATGATGAAAAATCTGAAAGAAAAATTAAGGAAACACTCCCATTTACCACTGCAATAAAATGAATAAAATACTTAGGAATAAACCTACCTAAGGAGACTAAAGACCTGTATGCACAAAACTATAAGACACTGATGAAAGAAATTCAAGACAATAAAAACATATGGAGAGATATACCATGTTCTTGGATTGGAAGAATCAACATTGTGAAAATGATTATATTAACTAACAAAATCTACAGATTCAATGCAATCCCTATAAAACTACCAATGGCATTTTTCACAGAACTAGAGCAAAAAATTTCACAATTTGTATGGAAACACAAAAGACCCTAAATAGCCAAAGCAATCTTGAGGAAGAAAAACGGAGCTGGAGGAATCAGGTTCCTGGACTTCAGACTATACTACAAAGCTACAATAATCAACACCATATGGTACTGGCACAAAAACAGAAATATAGATCAATGGAACAGGATAGAAAGCCCAGAGATAAACCCATGCTCATATAGTCACCTTATCTTTGATAAAGGAGGCAAGGATATATAATGGAGAAAAGACAGCCTCTTCAATAGGTAGTGCTGGTAAAACTGGACAGCTACATGTAAAATAATGAAATTAGAAAACTCCCTAACACCATATGCAAAAATAAACTCAAAATAGATTAAAGACCTAAATGTAAGGCCAGACACTATAAAAGTCTTTGAGGAAAACATAGGCAGAACAGTCTATGACATAAATAACATCAAGATCCTTTTTGACCCACCTCCTAGAGTAGTGGAAATAAAAACAAAAATAAACAAATGGGACTTAATGGAACTTAAAAGATTTTCACAGCAAAAGTAACCGTAAGCAAGACAAATGGACAACCTTCAGAATGGGAGAAAATATTTGCAAATGAAGCAAAAATAGGATTAATCTCCAAAATTTACGATCAGGTCATTCAACTCAATATCAAAAAGACAAACAACCCAATCAACAAATGGGCAGAAGACCTAAATAGACATTTCTCCAATGAAGATATACAGATTCCCAACAAGCATATGAAAGGATGCTCAACATCACTAATCATTAGAGAAATGCAAATCAAAACTACATTGAGATATCACCTCATACCAGTCAGAATGGCTATCATCAAAAAATCTACAAACAATAAGTGCTGGAGAGGGTGTGGAGAAAAGGGAACCCTCTTTCACTGTTGGTGGGAATGTAAATTGATATATCCTCTATGGAGAACTGTATGGAGATTCCTTAAAAAGCTAAAAATAGAACTACCATATGACCCAACAATCCCACTACCGGGCATATATCCTGAGAAAAACAAACAATTCAAAAAGTGTCATATACCGCAATATTCATTGCAGCACTATTTACAATAGCCAGGACATGGAAGCAACCTAAGTGTCCATTGACAGTTGAATGGATAACGATGTGGCACATATATACAATGGAATATTACTCAGCCATAAAAAGAAACGAAATTGAGTTATTTGTAGTGAGGTGGATGGGCCTAGAGTCTGTCATACAGTGTGAAGTGAGTCAGAAAGAGAAAAGCAAATACCATATGCTAACATATATATATGGAATCTAAAAAAAAAAAAAAAAATTGTTCTGACAAACCTAGCGGCAGGACAGGAATAAAGACGCAGATGTAGAGAATGGAATTGAGGACACGGCCAGGGGGAAGGGGTAGCTGGGATGAAATGATAGAGTGCATGGGCATATATACACTACCAAATGTAAAATAGATAGCTAGTGGGAAGCAGCTGCATAGCACAGGGAGATCAGCTCGGTGCTTTGTGACCACCTAGAGGGTTGGGATAGGGAGAATGGGAGGGACACACAAGAGGGAGGAGATATGGGGATATATGTATATGTATAGCTGTTTCACTTTGTTATAAAGCAGAAACTAACACACCATTGTAAAGCAATTATACTCCAATAAATATGTTTAAAAAAAATCTCAAATCAATTCCAATGGCAATGCTCTGAAAACCCAGTACATTTAATCCTATATTCCTATTTTCCTAGAACACTAAAGAAGCATATACATAGGTTAAAAATGTTGTAAACATTTTCAATGCTGTTGATATCTACCTAGACACTTTCATCTTCAGTAAACAATAAAAGAGGATAAGAGAAGGCATGAACATTTATTTAGCCCCTGTTATGTGCCAGGTACTTTGTATGACTTAATTTATACATTCATTTATTCATTTCTTACCAAATACTTGTTTTGAGAGCTGGCACATAACAATACAAACTGACAAAAAAAAAAAAAAAGAGTACTGTTGCAATCAGCAAAAATAGACCTACTCCTTACATTCATGAAGGATATATATTCTAGTGAGGCAGTCAGATACTCACCAAATTCATAATTGCAAACAGTGTTGGGAAGGAATAAAATGTGATTTTATCCTCAACAATCATAAGGTAGCATGCTGTCCCCTATTCATAAGTGAGGAGGTTAAGGAACTTTTCCAAATCTTTAAGGTTAGCAGAGGTCAGCAGGGCTGCCAAGAATTGCTGGGCAAGTGTCATCCTGCATCTCTCCTGGGGTAGGGTTGTGTGAGAGGCCTTGATTCAGAGACGGGATTCGGCCCTTAATTTGTCCATATTACCCCGGTTACTGTAGGTTTTCAGTATAACCATATCTGAAATGTGTCAATTTGTTCATTAAAATCATTGTATATGAAAGGTGAGGTGTGTGGGACAGCATCTAAGCAACACCCTGAGAAATAATAACCCATTCAATTAATAAGAGGATGTTTGGGTATCCAGTATCTATTAAAAAAAAACAGTGAAAAAGATGTTTCCTGACTTTACAGAGTTTCTATAGACCAGGAAAATAAATGGACATGTGATTGACCATTATGATACAATAAACTTAGAAGGCATTTTATTGTTAGTAAAGGATTTTTATTTGCCTCTCCTAGCAGTCATATTAGCTATGGGATGGACATTTAGCAAGGTAACCAGAATTCTTGGATTAAAAAGTTTGAATTTTCTACTCTGGGTAAGGGTCAACAACTGCCAATTTGGGGACATAGGAGTGCTATGTGCTACACAAAATTTAGCCTCATTACTCTAGGAGTGTAAAGACACTTGAAGGAAACTCCTTGTCTCGGGAAATACAATTAAAAGACCTTTACAAAAGATCAATTTAAGGTAATAAGTTCTTACAGGGATGAAAATTTTTCAAAAGAGTAATAAATTCTTAGATTACGGTGATGAAAATAAAAAAAAAAAAGAGGGGGATAAATTCAGAAAAACATGTACTATTTAGAAGGAACATCAATGTCTCTTCTTGTTTTCCTGCAGTTACAGCTTTGTGTGGCAAGTACACTTAGTAAATCTTTCTTACATTTTCACTGTAATACAAATCTTACATAGCTCCTTTCTCAGCTCGTTTTAATTAGTATCAGAATAGGAGAATGGGTATCTCAGGCTGTTAGTAATTTGATATAGAACTTTTCACCTCCAGGTCAATGGTAAGTGAAACACATTTACATATTTTTAAGTGGATTTATTGCTCTTGAAGGGAGCCCAGTTGTAATCCTTCACACCAGAACAGTTATTGCCAGAAAGCCCCCAGGCATTGAAACATTGATCAGGAAGTAACAGGGAGAAAGGGTTCAGTTTCAAGTGCTCTTCAGTGTGTGGCTTGCCTTACAAGATCTTCTTAAATTATTTTAATTAATCCTAATTATAATTCTATTTTTAAAGACTGATATCTATCTGATAACAAATTGGATATGGACCAATAAGCTGGGCATATTTTAATTTAGAATATGAACTATCCAGTTACTCAAAAATAATTATCCATATCAGAAAAAGCAAGGAATTTACTATAGAGCTCATTTTGAGGTAGGGCATAAAAGAATGAGTAATAGAAACTGTATTACAAATTTTAGTAACAGGAATATGGCTTTTACAATTAGAAAGCGGTAGTGCTGGGTACATTGGTCTTGGCATCAAGGGAATTAGAAGTTACTTTTTCTGGATGTGTGTGCCCACTTAACACCCTAGAAATGTCCATAATGGATTCAGCCTTGTCTGATTTCCCCAGCCTGCAAGGCAACATATCCATGGCAACAACTAAGCATCATTATAGCTTCTCAAATATGAAAAAAATAGCAATTTCTTAACTCCCTTTAACCTAAGCTTTTAGGAGAAAATGTAAAAAAAAAAAAAAAAAAAAAATCTATCATCACTGTATATATACTCTGTCAGGCATATTATTAGGAAAGGAACAAATAATAATAAATAATGCACAATACCTGTGTTTTAGCTTGAAGTACACCGAATGAAAGACTTAAGAAAGAGCTCACATGAAGGTTATTTATTGAGGACATACGAGGATCATGAACTGAGAAACAGTGGAGTGAAACAAGGAAGAAGAGAGAGGAAAGATGAATGGTTAGGTCACCACCATGGGCAAATGGTGTTCCATCCTGCCAGATTTTCTAAGGGGACCAATAAAATATGTCTCAGAATTGTTCCCTTGGAATGGGAGGTGATTTTATTCATTGGCTCCTTTTCTCCAGTTGTTAAGTGTGACTTCATGGGCAGGAACTTCCCTACACCACCCAGTTGCGTGCGTATGACTGGCACAAGGGAACAATCATGCTGCCACATCAGGCAAGTCTCATGGGGTCTAAATAAAGCACTGTAGGTTCCCCTGTGTGAGTCTGGTCAGAGCCTACGTGCAACTGAATGGTGCAGCAGACACTGGAGGAAAAGATGATGCTGAGAGAATGTGAAGTGGTCAGGGTGGGATGTCTAACTGCCTAGCACACTCTGCCCTTATGGTACTCAATACCCAGTGCCTCCTCAAGGAGGTACACCTTCTTTGAGGGAAGGAACTTGAAAACAAGATAATCTTAAGAAATCTTTTAAAATGCATCCTTTTAGAATTACAGAGTGGACAGACTAGGTAGAGATAAATATATAGGCTTTGGAATGAGAAAAATTGTAGTTTGAACACTGTCTCAAATTTGTATTCATTGTATGGCATTTGTCAACTTATTTAAAGTTTCCTCATTAGTCTGGTAGGGAGGGGAGGTAAAATAGCCACTATCACATCCAACAATGCTGAATACCAAATGAGATTATGTATGTGTACCACCTAGCTCATTGTCTTGAAAAGGTACCATATCAAAAAAAAAAAAAAAAATTATCAGCTCTTGAACAAGGTAAAAATTGACAATCTCCCTGTTTTCTTACTTCCACCTATTTTCATGCATCAAATAATGCCATGAAGCATAACATATTTTAATATGACTTGAGGATTCCTAAGGTAGGAATAAGTTTTCATAGTACTAAAACCTGAAAAATAAGTTTTCATAGTACTAAAAACTGAAAAAAATAAGATGCTATATGTGGTCTGAAATCTTCTATCAGAGTTCAAAGTAGAAATTGGTTTAAGCTTCCTTTTCAATTCACAAAGTTCCTTGCAACTCTAACTTATAAGAAGAGGCCAGCAGATGATTTGGTGTACCAGTTGTTAAACTAATTTTTGAAAAATTTAAGACAAAAACTGATGTTTGGCTGAGCTGTTTCTTGAAACATCAGTGACCCTGAATGCACAATCTTTACAAGCGAATAATTCCCTGAAGCTCAATAGGAGCCCTTGAGATCTTAACCTACACAACCGAACAGCAGGATCAAGCAAGTCGCTGTACTGAGACACCACTTGGGGCCAGATTTTAATAGCTGACAACTCATAATGGATTGACAAAAGCAAAACATCATTAGCTTGAATCTACAGAGTCGACATTTCCATATGCAAATAGAAACTAGCACATATGTGCCTGTGCACAAGTCTCATTGCTTGTTTAGTTGTCTGTATGTCCTTTAGGTGGCCTTCTTTTGTCTTTAAGATCCCAGTGGACAAGAACCACGTCTGGTGACCCACTCTGCAGAACAACAGCAGGTGCTCAGATTGGGCCTCACTAAGTGTTTTTTACGGTAATGATTATGGTGTTGTAGATTTTCTCTTTCACAAGAGAATTTAAGATCTACAGTGTAATGTCGACACTCAAGAGTGAAAGGATAGTCATGAATAATAGGTTTGAGCAGTGAGACATGAAAGTTACTGTACATTTACATAACAAGGACCATTGGACCGACACTTAAGGGCATGAGTACAAGAAAGAGCACTCATCCTAAGTTTTTCTATATATTGAAGTTCATAATATCAATTCTTACAAAAGATGTGTCCTTCATTGCAAGCTAGGTAATTCTTATTTATGTTTCTTGAGAATGATGGGGCTGTGGCATTTTACTTTTTAGTCTAAATTTGCTTGGTTCAGTGGTACAAAAAATTATAGTGATTCTGGCTCGTGAGGAAATGATTTGACCTCTCTGAGCATTAAGTTCTTCTTCAGTACTTGTAACCTATCTTACAGACTTGTTGTTTGGCTCAGATAAGATCAAACAAGATGACATAAAGTGCTATAAAAGCTTAAGCTACTGTTATCAACAAAAATGTATCCTTTGGGCTGGGCTTACATGACTTAAGGAAATAGCCAATTATGCCATATCCTTTATGAAAAATGTGATCTTGGACATGTTGTTCTGCAAGCCTGTATGAACACAATCAGGAGGCTCAACAGCCTCTTAAGATTCTTTACTCTCTCCTTTTTCCCATTCTCCCCAGTGAGCTGGCCTTTCTTGGCTTGTCTTTCCTTTTCTGTTGCGTATACAAATGCTGTGTGTTAAGATCAAGGAGGTGGACACCTGTTTTGCTTCTCCGAGTTCTATCACTCACTCTCATAAAGATTTTGCTTTGGGCATTGCAGCTGGCATTCCTCTCCTTTCTTTGCCTGCTACCGAAGAGCTCCACAGGAAAGAATAATGAAGGCTTAAACTCTCCAATTCTGCTTCCTCTCTACCTCACATCCTCCTGTTACCAAAGGGGAAACACATGTTTTTCAAATTCAATTTTTTGCTGATGAAAATTTTGTTCAATTTCACAGCTTGACTTCAGAATTTTCCCAAGTGATGGTAAATTCCATTCCCTTGCCAACAAGGAAATAATCTACAAGCATGTTTGGAAGGAAAACTTAGAAATTGCCCTCAAGCTTTAGTATCAGATAAATATAAGAAAAAAATGTGTTATGCCAGCCTCTCCATCATTCAAAATACTAACTTGTTTAATGATTGTAAATGTGGGGAAAATATTTAACCTAGGTCAATGGTATTTATTAAGTTACAAAAATGTGAACTTTGAAGCACAGATATTTATAGCAGAGGTAACATTTAGACACTGAATAGACAAAGAAGTGAAGCTTACAGGTGGCTGGGATTGAATGCATTTTTGTTGAGTCAATTTTGGTTGAAAAGAGGGCTCAATTAGATTTTCTCCCTGTCGTTTGTTATATTATTTTGCTTAAAATAATGTTTTTAATAACTTATCTTTCCTTGTTAAAACGTGTTTCTCTTATTCCTTTTATTTACTTGATAGTTACTTAAACCACTATAATTCCAACCTTCTTTTTCTTTCCTTAGTTCACCACAGCCCAGGTAAAGCCCATGCTATAGGTCACTTTCATTAAAGGTGTTATAAAAATAAATGGCTTGTAACAGGTAGGGAAAACGTGAACCAGGAGGAATGGTCCAGAATCTTATTTCCCAGCAGTGCCACAGGAAACCTTCATGTTCTTTGGGGTTTTATTTCTGTGTTCAGTTCAGGCCAAGTAAAACCCCCCGCCTGGGTGTCAAGGGCTAGTACTGAAAGCTACAAAAGGCAAGAGAGACCTTTTTCCCTGAAAGGGGTTTTGGAAGTGAGCTAGTTTATTTAATCCCCAGGCAAACCTGAAGTCAAGCTAATCAGAATGAGGGAAACAGCTTCCTACCTGTGAGCTAGGACTGTGAGAAATTGTTTTTCAGGGTGGTTTATAGCCAAAACCCTTCAAGGGTGTGGAAGAGCTTTCCAAACAGGGGCACAAATATTCAAGGAGAGCTTGTTTGTTTTATGGTTATTTTTATCCCACAATAAACAGCTTACATTTGCAGACTATACTTTTTGACTATAAAGTGGGCCATTTCTCAAGATGCCGGTGCTTTCCCACAACAGATGGAATAAATAGGAGAAAATGTTGAGAATACACCACTGAAATTCTGATTTATTCAATCATTAACAAAAAGAAGAGCAATTTCAATGGTAATAAAATGAAAACCCAACTGTTTCTGCTTTCCTTCTGAAAAGGTATTTTCTATGGAGAACGCTGCTCTTAGGCGAACACCTATTCTAACTTCAATGATGTATAATCCTAACTTTAGGCAGCATGGTTTTGTGGGTTCAGTTATTTGTAATACCTATGCAGCTAGGGATAAAATATTAACTTTCAATAATATAAGCAGTATCTGTAGTACAAATACTGAAAAAGCACATTATCTTTCAAGAAAGATGTGGATATAGATATAGATATAGATACACACACACACACACACACACACACATATATATATATATATATATATATATATATATATATATATATATATATATATATAGACACTCTGTACTTGGCTTTCAGTGCTTCTCAAGGCAGTTGCTTTGCAGCATATTAGAGGAAACACAGTCCACGCATAACCTTTGGAGACTAGGCACTAAGTAGACAACCAATCAGTTTAGCATCTCTTTCTCAGAAGATAATTAGGAAAGAGGGAAACAAAGCCATTTAAAGTGCAACAATGCTTAAAATAATCTTAGCGAGAGGCTACTTCCAGGTTGGAAGCCACACTAAATGCTTCCTGGGAAAATTGTTTGAAAACAATAAAAGTAAATAAAACATGGTAATAGGTTTATAAGAAAGACAGAAAACCAAAAATAAAAAGTCCGTGATACACACACACATATGCATGCACACTCACAGTATATGTAAGAAGGTAGAACATTTCCATGTATTTTAATTGTATATCACAATAAGTCTGTGGGATATAAAGATTTCAATACATGCTTGCTTACAACTTTCTAAGAAATTGAAGTTCTTCTGTGATCAGTCCTTGATCTGGGTGGATCTACAGCATGTATTTAATGTAGAGCCAGAAACCCAAGGCTGGAGACTGGCTCTGTTATTATTCTGTGGTGGGACCTTGGCTAAATCATTCATTTTACCACTTGGGATCTCCTTTTTGAAATTTGGTAAGTGGACTTCTAAATGATCTGTAAGTGTCCTTCTCATTCTAAAATCTTACCATCTTAAGATTTTCTTTTTGTTTATTTGTCTTCAATTATTACCTTCCTTACTTTAAGCCTATTATTAATTAAAAAATCAACATAGAATTATGTTTGTCATACAACCACCTATATTTTCTAAAGAGATATATGTTTGTGAGGGCAATCCTTCATTTTTGTCTTTTATTATCTTTAGTTTATTTATTATCTATCAGATGAAAAGTTCTCCAGTAGCAAGTTGGTAGTTACAATCTATTCAGCTTAGAATAAAATTTCATTAAATCATTTTAGAGGACACCCATTTAATAGATTCACTTATCCCTTACTTATCCCTCTATTTCCCCTTTTATGTCAGCCCTCGCTCAATTCTTAAAATCTTATAGAGAATGGACCTTCCAGGGAGACTTCACAGGAGTTTTGAGAAAGCTATGTATATAAACACAGTCTGGTTAAACATTTTAAATATACATGTTCTGAAAGTTGATGTAGCTTCTCCTGCCCTAACAACGTGAACAGAACACAACATTATTGCTTAAACCAGCAAGATCTTTTAAAACGGGCAGTCTGTTTCCTTTTTCAATCCACCCAATAGATGCTGTTGTTTTTGAACCTCTTTCGCTCTCTGTGCGCACAGAGTTTCACGACTGTCTCCTGGGGCAGGTACGTGTTTCATGGGGGTTTGTTTACAATGGTGGGTTTGATTGTAAAAGCCCTGTATTATGAATAAACCAATGCCTGAAATGGAGTGGAACCTTGATTTATTTAGGTAGGACTGTTTTTCAACTCCGTAAATCATATTTTGGTGTTCATTTACCTCTGCATTCTTTTTGAGCCACCGGCACTGAGGCTGACGAATGGGAATCAAATGAGGTGTGCTAAGTGCTTCTGCTGGAGGGTTTCATCACCCCACATGCTGGGGCGTGATTTATCTTTGCAATACATTATGCAACTTATTTTCCTTTACTTATTTTATTTAGTGTTGTCACAAATAATATCAATTGGTCATTGACTGTGAACCCTAAACAGTAGTAAATTAATGAAATAAGAACTCATCTGTCCCCAATTTGATTAGAGCCACTTTGGTTGCACCAAGCCATTTACTATAGATGAACCTCATTTATTAAACAAGCAGCTCCGTGAGCTCTGTGTAAATTGTCACGCATAGTATTTGCAGTGTTTTTTCTTTTGTTTTTTTTGTTTGTTTGTTTTTTGCAGTACGCAGGCCTCTCACTGCTGTGGCCTCTCCCGTTGCGGAGCACAGGCTCCGGAAGCGCAGGCTTAACGGCCATGGCTCACGGGCCCAGCTGCTCCATGGCATGTGGGATCTACCAGGACCGGAGCACAAACCCATGTCCCCTGCATCGGCAAGCAGACTTTCAACCACTGCGCCACCAGGGAAGCCTGCAGTGTTTTTAATGAAACACTTAAGGCTGAGTTTTCTGTTTCAATCACTAAGAGTGTTTTATGCTTGTGAAATAGGTATTTTCAGACATCCTGTGACTTCAGCCTAAATATCTCTATCTGAAGTAGGTGACCATTTATGGAAGGGGTGACCTTTCTTTTCATTTTGGGGGAGACAATAGGAGCAGAGGTGGGGCACAGGGCTTTTTTAGGGGAAGGGCTTCTGGGAAAAGGTGTCCCAAGAGGAGTGATTAAAGTTTTATCACAACACAGAGACTATCACAGTTTCTGCGGCAGCATTCCAATATTCTTCTGCTGAGCTAGCATAAGAATTTCAGACCACAGGAATGCAGGATTCCAAGTGGTCAATTTACCTTGGAATTTGGAAAGGTAAGTTTCACAAAAGAATGTCTTTATAAAAATCAATCTGAATAATTTAAATAGACAATGTCAATGTTCCTTTGTAGTGGCTTAAAAAATGTAGGGAGGCCAAACATAGCCCAGAAAAAACACAGAGAGGTAGGGAAAAGCTGTAAATCAAAAACAGGGGAAACATAAGTGAGTTCAGTATGAAACCAGGTGACAGCCTCTGGGTACCAAGGAAACTGCCACAAAAGCAAGAGAAGGGATGAGGGGTATAACTGAGGGGATCATATATCCAGAGCTGACTTGGAGTACGAGGGGTTGATGGTACAACTTCAGTGAAGGGCAGACGAACAAAGTAGAGAAACAAAAAAGTCATGGTGGATGAGATAAGAACATTCCTGAGAAGTATCTGTATGAGACTAAAGCAGAATAAAAATTGGAAACATTTGGTAGAGGTTGTCTTTTTCCAGAACATAAATGAAGGTGGGTGGTGGTGATGTAATGCAGAGTCATCCTACATGTCTTTGCTAAGGACATATGCCCTCCTCACGAATCCACATGATGAGATCTACTGCAGTCAAGATATGATTAAAGAGCTGCGAGACAATCATAGCAATGCTAAGTGTTAAAGTTAAAAGCATATTCAATATCCTTGTTTTACTGAAGAATTTGATGCATGCCAGCACCTCAAACCCTCAGATGTTTTCAAAGAAATTTAGAACCCTACAATTCTAGAACTTACAAACTGGAAATGAGGGAATTTAGATATCTCAGTCCCACAGATTTTGTGAATGGCGTTTCCCAGGAGTGATTGTTTATATTTTTTTCCATATATAGTTATTAAATTAAATCTAATTCACTGGCAAAAATTCATTAATTTAAATAAAAGCTAGAAAGTCCATTCAAACAATCTCCTTTTTATAGGGAACATATCAGGGAAGGAAGGGGAGCGGGGGGGAGAGAGAAGGAAGAAAGGCAATGGATTTATGTATAAATATTATTATTACTGAGTTATTTTTATAGTACATTGTACAACATATGAATACAATGCAACATTTAGTCTGAGGAAAAAGGAAATGGAAAATATTAGATAAAATATGTCTAGGCCAGTACGCCCCAAAATGAGTGTCTGACAAAATGATTTCTTGGTCAAAAATGTTTGAGAAACAACTGCAATGATATATATTTCTTCAATAGTCACAGTGGATATAGTAGAGGTTCTGAGGAGTGATGCAGTATAAAAAAGCTGTCTGAGTTTGTTTCAACTCACATTTCAAAAATACATTTGACTAGGATAACTTTGTTTCCTTTAATACCTGTTAACAGCCTATGGCACTAGTGTTACATATTTTGGGAAATGCTGCTCTCAGTACTTCTGCAGAACTCACCTACAAAGTCTAACTCTTTTAGAGATTACACAGAGGAAAATGTGTCCAAGGGTAGAATTACCTACAAGAAAAGCAAAGTTTATAAAGGGAATTCTTAACTCTGAAATATTCACAAGTGACAGATGAGAGAATGAAAATCTCATTTGGGGAGTTCCCAACTCCAAATATGCTCTATTTTTCCCATAACTGAACTTGAATTTACAAACTCAGCCTTTAGAATGCAGTAGCATCAAAAAAAAAAAAAAAAAAAAAACCTTGCAGATAGTATGCTCACACTTAACAACATTCTATTTCCCGTTTTTGAAGCTGTGGAGATGACTGAAACCCACTTATGAAAACTGTAATTCCTGCTCAACAACTTTCTTTGTTATCTGAATTCCACATCCTCTATTCCAATCACACTGCTTAAATCTCTCACTCTAAAATTAGCAATTACTCCCTTCTGATTATTTCTCAGACTCAACTCCCTCAGTGTCTCAGAGGCATTTGATAGTGTTGTTCATTATCTTCTTGAATGCATTCTGCTCCAGGTTCTCTGTGCCACATCATTCTTATTCTCCTCCCACCTCTCAGATTACTCTCTTGATCACTGTTTCCTGATCCAGTGATTTCACTGCTTCTCTCATGTCACAAATCCCAAGTTCTAATCAGATATTTCTTTTCCTTCATGTTCATTCCTTTAGAGTCCACACCTAGTCTCTACTTACTAATGACCCTATTACCCTATGTAGCAACATTATTTTTTTCATGTTTAAAATATAAGTGTTTCTTGTGCTTTGTATGTATTTGCCTTCCACTTGTCATGACATTTTACATATTAAGCATGAACCATTTATTAATTTCTTAGAATATGCCACAACCCTGGCAGGCACTATAGATGCAATGTCGCTTGAACTTCAGGAAACTCATGATTTAACATGAGTTAAACATAAAATGTAAATAAGTTGTATACTACAAGTTCAAGATGTTTAAGTTGTTATGGAAGGAGAAAAGGAGTCCAGAGAAGCATGGGACAATATTAGAAAAGGCTTAAAAGGAGAGGCAACATTTGAGATGGGTCTTGAAAGATAAGTTGAAGGTCATATGAGGCATAATAGGAAGAGAAATATTATTCCAGGCAATAAATATTCATAACTTATTTAAAGAAGTGGCAAGAACTTTGGTGTGCCTGTGGGGTGGGGGACAGGGTTTATGTAACATTTTTGGGTTTGGAAGGGTTGTTAGGAGATGAGATTGGAAAGATATTGAGCATGGTTTACTATGGATCTTGAATGACTTGATACGGAGTTTGGACTTGACCCTGAAGGTGGGATAGATGATCAGAATTTGAGCAGCCAAGTGCATAATTAGGTCTACATCCAAGAATGGTCATGCTGGTGAGAAAGAGGATGGAAAATAGAGGATGGGATGAAAGACATGAATATTGTCTCCCACCAAAGCTTTCCTTATTCTGAGCTCTTTACTTAATTCCAGTCCTCCTGGGTGACATTATGACATTTTAATACACACACACACACATACACACACACACACACACACACACACACACACAAAATTTAGCAGTAACTACTTCTTTCTTATGACATCAAAATTAAGCTCTTCTGCCTGACTTTCAGTGTCTGCTATAGACTGAATGTTTGTGCCCCCCAAAATTCATATGTTGAAACCTAATCCCCAAGGTGATGATGTTTGAAAGTGGGGTCTTTAGGAGGTGATTAGGTCATGAGGGTGGAACCCTCATGAATGGGATTAGTGTCCTTATAAAAGTGACCCAGAGAGCTCCCTCACCTCTCCCACCATTTGAGGACACAGCAAGAAGGTGGCCATCTTTGAGTCAGAAAGAGTCCTCTCCAGATACTGAATCTGCTGACACCTTCATCTTGGACTTCAGGACTCCAGAATTGTGGGAAAATAAATTTCTGTTTATAAGGCACCCCATCTGTGATATTGTTGCAGCAGCCTAAATGGGCTAAAACAGTATCCTTCATGTTTCCTCTAAGACAGGTTATCCTGCATATGCAAGTATAGTTCTCTTCCAAATGCCCAACTTTTTTTTTTTTTTCATCAACACCACCCTCACCTTTATCCCATAGTCATTCTAGCTGAACTCTGTTCTTCTTTGCTGCTCCTCTCCCATTGAAAGATCTTCTTCATGGATTAAGATCAAGCCTATTCAATTACAAATGCAAACCCTCTCTTCTCCCACGAAGTCTTTCCTGGAGATTTTCTTCCATCTTGCCCTTGCTCTCACTGGTATTTTTCTTTTTCAAATGCTTTCATATATCCTGGATCTCACAATTCTTGCATTATCATCTTCATTACTTTTACATTTAAGTCTAATTTCAAGTAACATTTTTGTTTCTTGAGGATCAGGACTATGTACCTATTATACTCCTGAGTTTTTCACTTTTTAATGAACAAATTACAAATTATCAACATCCTAAAATAAATATACAAGACTCCTGTTAGAATGTTGTTGTAATGTTGGTTTCAATGCAAAAATCTGCAATAAGTAAAACAATGTCTAAATTTATTGAACATATATTATATGCAAAACACTAGCATATATTATATGCTTGGTGTATTTATGTGTAATACTCATAATACCACTAGGTGTGTACTGTTATTGTTATTACTATTAATATAGTAATCATAACCACCATATCCATATAAACTGAGAGATACTTTAAACAATTGCTCAAGGTCACTGATTCATCCATCCAAGCCATACATTTTTTTTGAGTTTTATAATGTCCCAGGCATGGTTCTTAGAACCTAGGAAGTAACAGTGGACAAAATAAAGTTCTGTCCTAGAAGCAGGACATTTTTCTTGGGGAAATAGACCATTAAAAATTTAAAGAAAGGATCTTATAACAATGTTTGGTAGAGTGATACATGCTATAAAAATAAATCAGGGCAAGTGCATGCAATGCAATTGGTAGGAAATCATGAAACCAGCATAGAAAGGTAGGTTGTCAGACTCTAGATTCTCTGTAATAAGTCCCCTATTATTGTTAGCCTCAGGTACAACTTCATTACTGGTATTTGAGCCCTGCAGTAATCGCTCCTCACATGTATATTCTAATGAAACTCAGGTCTCATCAACATCAAATCTATGTTCTAATCAGACAAATATACTTATCTTCAAAAATGTACTCACCATGGCTCTTGTGTTTGGCTCATGCTATTCTTTTAGTGTATGCACACACTTACACACACATACATATGTGCACCCACACAGAATCTTTTTTACTTGAACTCAGATTCAACTTATTCTGTAAAACCTTTATTAAAAGAAGAGTTGCATCTTCAATTTTGTTGGCAATTTCCATTATATGTACTGTTATTCTAGGCAATTTATAAATAATGAAAAGAGAACAATATGTAATTTTTCAAACACTGAAGAAATATAACGATGGATCTACCTTTTTGTAGCATCTGCATTAACAGTGATTTTAAAAATTAGGGTATAAAATCTGAAAAATTCTTTGACGTATTGAACCTTCCGATTAAGATAAAACATTGAGGACAAATACAGATTTGATCTGCATGGTGTTAATTTAACAGCATTAAATTCAAGATAACCCTTAAACCCTTGTGTATTATTATTTAAATGTTATATCCTCCAATTCCCCCAAAATGAAGAAATAAATTAAAATTGTTCTTTATGTCATTTCAACCACTAAATGTTTAAATACATTTAAAAATGATGACTCAGTCATAATGAAGAAAACGTTTTTTTCTAAAGAAAATGAAGTGAGCGTATTCATAGCTAAATGGGGAAAAAAAAAAACATGTTTGAGAAAAAGCAAAATGCTGAGAATTCATATAACATTTGCACTATCTCAAACTAATCCTCCAGTGACCTTGCCAATAACATTTACTCTGAACAGCCACACAGGGAAAGAATGGGCTTCTCAATATAAAATAGTATTCATTCTGCTTTTTTATATTTCTAACAATAATAAAGGGTCAGAAACAGGCCTTGGCTGAAATGCTTATTGCTATTCCTGCTTTCCAACACTTTTCCAACTTTAAAATATCATTTAAAATACAATTTGTATATTTTTGTAAACTGCAGAGCTATTCTATACTGTACTCAGTAGCAACTAGTATATGTTGTTAAATCTGGTTATTATTATTATTTTTTTTTTTGGACACCCAAATCTCTTTTATTGGAGGGGGGGCAGGTGGTGGGGGTCTCTCACTGCAGAGCTTGTTCATTAGCGCTGTTTCCTAAGTCCTGCGGCTTCATCACATCTGGCAGCTCGGGTGGGCTGGAGAAGGGCTCGATGCTAAGGACCTCAAAGGCTTCATCTGCCCTGAAGGCTAGCCCCACAGTGGCTGGGGCCTGAGGTCGTGCTCTCTGGCTGGTGAAGCCACACTCTCCCAATGTCTTTCCGTGGTCCTAAAGCTGGTCGTCCTTTTACAGATGCTGCTTGTCTGGTGGCCACTTGAGGATGCCCTCAATGATGTGCTTCAGCTGGAACAAGGTGTTCGAGTCCTTGGCGTCTGTGAAGATGGTGGTCTTGTGGCGTCGGATCATGAGGAACACGTACATCACAGAGGCTACCTCTCCCCCAAGTCCGGCAGATTTAACCAGAAAAAGAAATGCAAATAACACTTAATAGTTAAAGACTTTAAGTTGCTGCTATTACAGATATAATACTAATTTGTTAGGGCTGCCCTAACAAAGTACTGCAAACTGAAATTTATTGACCAACAGTTCTGGCGACTAGACGTTCAAAATCAATGTGTTGTTGTTGGAGTTGGTTCCTTCCGAGGTCTGTGAGGGAAGGCTCTGCTCCAGGCCTCTTGCCTTACCGTGTAGATTATCATCTTGTGTCCACATGATGTTTTCCCTGTGTATATGTCTATCTCCAAATTTCCCTTTATCTTTGATAAGAACCTGCCTTAATGGACCTCATCTTAATTTGATTGCCTCTTTAAAGGTTCTCTCTCCAAATAAGATCACATTTGGACATATTGGGATTCAGAGTTTCAAAATATAAATTTTGAGAGGACACAATTCACCACATAACAGGCACTTTCCTCATTTTTATTTGAAACATTATTTACTATTTTATTTGGCTATTGCCTAAAATATATAGATTATAAAATATGTATTTGGAATAGTATGTGGATGGTTCTTCACAATTACCTAGATTTATCCAAATTGGAAAGGAATAACTTAAATTGCCTCTGTTTTCAAATGGCATGATTTTATATAGAGAAAATCCTAAAGACTTCACCAAAAAAAAAAAAAAAAAAAAAACTTGTTAGAAATAATAATTGAATTTGGTAATGTTGCAGAATACAAAATCAATATACAAAAATCAACTGCATTTTGATACACTAACAATAAACTCTCTAAAAAAAAAATTAAGAAAACAATCACATTTACAATAACATCAAAAATTTATAGAAAGAAAGAGTTGAACAATGGTTGCCAGGGCTTGGGAGGTGAGAGAAATGGAGAGATGTTGGTCAAAGGGTACAAACTTTCAGTTATAAGATAAATAGTTTCTGCCTCAACATAATAAATGCCATATATGACAAACCCACAGCAAACATCATTCTCAATGGTGAAAAACTGAAAGCATTTCCTCTAAGATCAGCAACAAGACAAGGATGTCCACTCTCGCCACTATTATTCAACATAGTTTTGGAAGTCCTAGCCATGGCAATCAGGGAAGAAAACGAAATAAAAGGAATATAAATCTGAAAAGAAGAAGTAAAACTATCACTGTTTGCAGATGACATGATACTATACATAGAGACTCCTAAAGATGCCACCAGAAAACTACTAGAGCTAATCAGTGAATTTTGTAAAGTTACAGAATACAAAATTAAGGCACAGAAATCTCTTGCATTCTTATACACTAATGATGAAAAATCTGAAAGAGAATTTAAGGAAGCACTCCCATTTACCACTGTACAAAAAAGAATAAAACACCCAGGAATAAACCGACCTAAGGAGACTAAAGAACTGTATGCAGAAAGCTATAAGACACTGATGAAAGAAATTAAAGATGATATAAACAGATGGAGAGATATACCATGTTCTTGGATTGGAAGAATCAGTATTATGAAAATGACTATACTACCCAAAGCAATCTACAGATTTGATGCAATTCCTATCAAATTACCAATGGCATTTTTTTACAGAACTAGAACAAAAAATCTTAAAATTTGTATGGAGACACAAAAGACCCTGAATAGCCAAAGCAGTCTTCAGGGAAAAAAATGGAGCTGGAGGCATCAGACTCCCTAACTTCAGACTATACTACAAAGCTACAGTAATCAAGACAATATGGTACTGGCACAAAAACAGAAATATAGATCAATGGAACAGGATAGAAAGCCCAGAGGTAAACCCAAGCACCTATGGTCAACTAATCTACAACAAAGGAGGCAAGTGTATACAATGGAGAAAGACAGTCTCTTCAATAAGTGGTGCTGGGAAAATTGGGCAGCTACATGTAAAAGAATGAAATTAGAACACTCTCTAACACCATACACAAAAATAAACTCAAAATGGATTAGAGACCTAAATGTAAGACCGGACACTATAAAACTCTTAGAGGAAAACATAGGAAGAACACTCTTTGACATAAATTACAGCAACATTTTTTTAGACCCACCTCCTAGAATAATGGAAATAAAAACAAAAATAAACAAATGGGACCTAATTGAACTTAAAAACTTTTGCAAAGGAAAGGAAACTACAAACAAGATGAAAAGACAACCCTCAGAATGGGAGAAAATATTTGCAAATGAATCAACAGACAGAGGATTAATCTGTCTAAAATATATAAACAGCTCATGCAGCTCAATATTAAGAAAACAAACAACCCAATCAAAAGATGGGCAGAAGACCTAAATAGGCATTTCTCCAAAGAAGACATACAGATGACCAAGAAGCATATGAAAAACTGCTCAACATCACTAATTATTAGAGAAATGCAAATCAAAACTACAAGGAGGTATCACCTCACACCAGTTAGAAGGGGCATCATCAGAAAATCTACAAACAACAAATGCTGTAGAGGGTGTGGAGAAAAGGGAACCCTCTTGCACTGTTGGTGGGAATGTAAATTGATACAGCCACTATGGAGAACAGTATGGATGTTCCTTAAAAAACTAAAAATAGAATTACCATATGACCCAGCAATTCCACTACTGGACAAATACCCAAAGAAAACCATAATTAAAAAAGACACATGCACCCCAATGTTTATTGAAGCACTATTTACAATAGCCAGGTCATGGAAGCAACCTAAATGCCCATTGACAGATGAATGGATAAAGAAGATGTGGGCCATAAAAAGGAACGAATTCGGATCATGTGTAGAGATGTGGATGGATCTAGAGACTGTCATACAGAGTTAAGTAAGTCAGAAAGATAAAAACAAATATTGTATATTAACGCATATATGTGGAACTTAGAAAAATGGTTCAGATGAACCCATTTGCAGGGCAGAAATAGAGACACAGATGTAGAGAACAAACGTCTGGACACCAAGGAGGGGGGGAAGTGATGGGTGGCAGGTGATGGTGTGATGAATTGGGAGATAGGGATTGACATTTATACACTAATATATATAAAATGGATAACTAATAAGAAACTGCTGTATAAAAAAATAAATAAAATTCAAAAACAAAACAAAACAAAGATAAATAGGTTCTAGAGATCTAATGTACAGCATGATGACTGGAGTTAACAATTATATATTGTATACTTGAAAGTTGCTAAGATAGTAAACCTTATGTGTTCTCACCACTCACACACATAAAAAGGTAACTATGTGAAGCAATTTATGTAACTAATCAGATTGTGGTAATCATTTCAGTGATATACACATATACTAAATTATTACATTGTACATCTTTAAAAGAATAACATTGTACAACATAAATATATGCAATTTTCTTTGTCAATCATACTTCAATAAAACTGAAAAATAAGAAATAGATAAAAAGAAAAAAATGTAAAAAGATGGAAAAAATATATAGATTTAAAATAATAAATGAGATACTTAAAGTTAGATTCTGTAGTTGTTTGTTTTAATTTTGAAACATTTAAAGTTCAAATGAACTGGAAACTGAAAAGTGACTAAACACTACTATTCAGGTTCATAGGCTAAGTGGACATCTGTCTACAATGTGAGATGCATTTGAGCTTCTAGGAATTGCTCATACCTCCAATATATGTACACTGCCAGTGTCTGACTAATATCTGATGTTCCAACAAAAGATTGTCTCACACTGAAATGCACATATTTCAGAAAGTAGAGGCAGATCAAGCCAATCATCAATCACAAAAATTGTGTTGAAAATAACTTAAGATTTCTTCCAACCTATGGTTGTTCACCATCCAAAAGTATAAAGTGCTGTTGCTCTTCTCACCAGGCATCCCTATCATACATCTAGGGTTCTCTACACTGTCAGCTTTAAGTCCAAAATACTGACATTTTTGCCTGAACTGCTAAAATGGAGTCTTAACTGAATATATACCTTAATTCCCTTTTTCAGCAAATATATATGGGACGTCTACCATGTACAAAGCACTGTCATAAATGCTTGAGTACTTTTTTGAGGGGAAAGCATCCCTGTCTTTGTGGAGTTTATGTAGAGGAATTAGGAAATGTGTCGTTTCTTGTGTCCCTGAAATTTGTTATCCACACAACATCCACAGTGATCATTTTAAAGAGAACTCTGACCTTGTCACTACTTATTTAAAACATTTTCATACTTTCCAATTGCTCTTGATTAAACCCCAATACCTTGATGTAGCCTTCAAGGCCCTGTGTAATCTGGTTCCTATTGATTTTTCCATCTCATTCCACGTTGTTCTCCACCTCACCCACTCTGTCCCAGGCACATTGACCCTCTTGCTAATGGTGACAATAACCAAATCTCTCCCATCTCAGAGCATTCACACATTTGTTTCTTCTTTCAGGAGCTCTCTTGCTCCTCACATGTCCACTTAGAACGCTTCCTTTATGTCTCAGCAGACATACCACTTCTTCATGGGTATTTCCCTAACCCACCAAATTTAAGTCCAGTATCACTGTAATACCTACTTAAAACTTCTCATTTATAACAATTGTAAATAATTATATGTAAAATGTCTGTCTCTCTAATCAGATTGAACTCAATTAAGACAAAGATCATGTAGGTTTACAATTGTCTTCCTATTCTTAACACAGTACTCAATAAATATTTATTGAGTGTAAGAGGAATGAGGTAGAAGAGAAAAGAGAAAGACTATCTTGACTGTTAGAAAGGCCTACATTACACTGGAATGAGCTTAAATTAAAATGGACACTAATTTAAGGGTAGAGGTTTGGCTTCTGGGTAGAAAACTTCGGAGAAAACAACTTATTTTAGCCAACATTTTCCAAGTACATTCAATGGTGTTCCATCCCCATAAAATGCTTCTCAAAAGCATGATAGCATTGTTAAAGAACTTTGACCAATATTTTCTGCCTCTACAGATTCACACTACCTATCATGAGCTCCTACTAAGAGCTCCAAGAACTCTTCTAGTAAAGAAACCTGTTTAACAAATCCCTCTCTTCCTTTAGAATAACTAGTAACATGCAGGGACACTTGCTGAAAATTACTGTTCTGAGATATAACACACCTCCTCCACTCCCTTATCGTTTCCCTTACAAGTAAAGGCATTTAGATGGACAATCTCATTCTGCATTTTTCCTTGTCTCAAAAGAGAGTCTTGGATTTAGAAGTTTGGTTTTTACCGATTGACTGAAAACTAATGTATAACATCAATAGTTTTAGCCCCCTCTTTACAGTATAGGATTTATGTAATTTTTGGATAATTGATGTATCAATACATATGGATTTATAGTATGATATAAGTAGCCACATACTTTCCACCTAGAATTCTTTTAGCCTAATAGTATTATAGATCAGAAATTGTCAAATATTTTTGCATGCAAATTCCCAGTATTTGTGTATTTATAATATTATAATATGCCACTATGTAATGTAAATGTACCACTATACTTACATATAATTTATTTTATAAAACATACCCCAAAATAAAAGCTTTAAATGCTGACATAAAATAAATATAATGAAAGTTCTTAATATTTTTTCTACTATTTCATGAATCATTTTGCATAATCCCTGGATTGCATGCATCCACCTTATCTTAGATCTAACTTTTATAAACTATGACTGGTTTGGAGCTCACCAGGGGGTGACAAGGCTTCAGATTGTTGTTCAAGAATAAGTGACAAAAAAAAAAAGAAGAAGAAGAAGTGACAACGCGTTTGAGGAGTTGCAGGCTTCATTTACCCTGTAAATGACTCAGCTGCTATTTACTAGATGTGGCTTGTTTAGGTGGGTAGAAGGAACTAAATTTGAAGGCTTTGGAGAAGATATTGGGATGTAGACAAAGGATATATCTTTATAAAATTTGTGTCAGGATTGAGATGTTGCATAATTTACATCACAGGTACCAGACTGAGCCATGTCTTTACCTTGGTCTGGGATCCCAAGAGGGCACAGTTACAAAGGCACATGTTTCTCCTAGATGACCAGACTACAAAGGCCATGTGATTCCTTGGGCATGGATCCATCAGGGACTCAACGTGCAGAAAGTGAGGGTTATGAAAAATTGATTCTAGGCTTTTGCCTATTGACTTTTACTCAAGGAAAATCCCAAAGATTGATTTTCAAGTTAGTGAATATGGAGAACCCTAACAACACTAACAGCATATAATATGACAATACTTGTCATATTATATAATCAAATTAGTTTGATCCTCTATCCTGGTAGAGACTACCTTAGAGA